>NT_187054.1:0-152500 GCF_000001635.26 Mus musculus | reverse complement strand
TGTCATAGGCTTCATCCTCCCTGTTTCCTGTTCAGACAGAAGGCAGAACAGATGTGATGATACACACACACACACACAACCAAAATGGCCTCGCTGTGTCCACTGTATGAACGGCACCTTTCTTCAGGAACTCTGTGTCCTCTGTGCTCTCCACACTGACATCTTCTGCCTGCAAGTGACAAACCAGCACAGAAGCCCACACCACAGGGTGGTCTGCACATGGTTCCAACTCCTTAGCCGGAAGACAGAAGAGCAGCAGCCCCAGGGAGGTTGTTGAGGGCCCTGCCAGCCCCTCCCTGGCAGCCACCTGCTTTTTCTGGAGGCCTTCATGTGGCCTCGGCTATCAGGATTTGTGATTTCTTATGCATTTGAGAACCTTTTATTTGGCTTAGAAGCTGTCCTCCTTTGGGTTACTATTGCTGTGAACAAAGCAAATTCGGGAGGAAAAGGTTCGTTTGGCTTGAGCTTCCCCATCATAGGTCATCATTGAAGGAAGTCAGAACAGGAATTCAAACAGTGCAAGAGCTCAGAGGCAGGGGCTGGTACAGAGGTCATGGAGGGGTGCTCCTTACTGGTTTGCTCCTCATGCCTTGCTCAGCCTGCTTTCTTTCTTTCTTTCTTTCTTTCTTTCTTTCTTTCTTTCTTTCTTTCTTTCTTTCTTTCTTTCTTTCTTTCTTATATTTTTTTGTGGTTCCCCATAGCTTAATTTTTATTATTTATTTACTTTTTATTTTTTAAAGATTTATTTTATTTATTTTTATGTATATGAGTACACTGTAGCTGTACAGATGGTTGTGGGGAATTGAATTTTTTAGGACCTCTGCTCACTCAGTCCCTGCTCGCTCCGGCCCAAACATTTATTTATTTAGTAAATATAAGTACACTGTAGCTGCCTTCAGACGCACCAGAAGAGGGTGTCAGATCTCATTACAGATGGTTGTGAGACACCATGTTGATTGCTGGGATTTGAACTCAGGACCTTCAGAAGAACAGTCAGTGCTCTTACCCGCTGAGCCATCTCACCAGCCCAGTTTAATTTTTATTTATTAATTAATTTATTCACTCTACAGGACCCCTCCCCAGTCACAGATTCTTCCCTCACTCCCTCCTCTCCTCCCCTTCTCTTCTAAGAAGGGGAGCCCCTCCCTGGGTATCACACACACACACACACACACACACACATCAAGTAACTGCAGGACTAGGTGCATCCTCTCCCACTGAGGACAGACAAAGCAGTCCAGTTAGGGGAACAAAGTCCACAGGCAGGCAACAGAGTCAGGGACAGCCCCCACTCCAGTTGTTGGGGGACCCACATGAAGACCAAGCTGCACATCTGCTACACATGTGCAGGGGGCCTAGGTCCAGCCCATGCTCTCTCTTTGGTTGGTGGCTCAGTCTCTGGAGCCCCCAAGGGTCCAGGTTAGTTGACTCTGTGGTCTTCCTGTGGAGTCCTTATCTTCTTCAGATCCCTGAAGCCTTCCCTCATCCTGTTTTCTTCTAGATGTGAGAACCACCAGCCTGGGGTGACCCCACCCACAGTGGGTGGGGCCCTTCCCCATCAATTACTAATTAAGAAAATGCCCCACAGGCTTGCCTACAAGCCTGATGTAATGGAGGCATTTTCTCAATTGAGGCTCCCTCCTCTCTAATGACTCTAGCTTGTGTCAAGTTAACATAAAACCAGCCAGGACAGAGGCCAATTTCCAAGAAATGCATGCTGGGGTTCTTAGCCCACAATCTGTCTTGTTTCCAGTCTGTGCTGAACAGTCTTATGTAAACTTGGCACAGAGTCAATGAAGAGAGGCAGCCTTCCTGGCTTGACCCCTGCACAAGAGCATCTCACTAACCCTACACTGCTCATGTGCTTCTGGGCAAAGTTGGAAGCCACTCCAGTGATTTCACAAAATCAGGGGGTGAGCCTGGACCCTGAGTTGTCCACAAGAGTCTTAGAACAAAATAAACAGGAACTTGATGCATCAGAAAGCAAGCACAAGGGGGTTAGCCTGAAGCCTGAGATTGATACTGGTCCCCAGGTCTGGCAGAGGTTGAAAATAACCTCTGCCCTGGCTAATTTCAGAGGTACCAGAGATTTAAAGGAGTCCCTGCTTTAAAAAGAAGCCTTGTCAAGGATGTCTGGCCATAAAGACTGGCAGATGAGAGCTGAGATGATAGCTCAGTCCATAAAGCAGTTGCCTTGCCTCATAAAATAGGAGGACCTGAGTTCGAGGCTCAGAACCCACATTTTAAAAAGCAGGACATGGTGGTAAATACTTGTAATCTCAGCACCAGAGAGACAAAGGTAGACAGACATTTGGACTCCCTAGCCAGCCAGTCTAGTTGGTGAGCTCAAGGCCAGTGAGAGAATCTGTCTCAAAAAACAAGGTGGATAGTATCATTAGATTGACAGTCAAAGCTGTCCTCTAGCTCCCTATGCACACACACACAAACTTCAGAGAGGTCCTGAAAACTGAAAGAGATCTCTGCCAGAGATTTAAAGTTTGAGAGATTATAAACATTTCCATCCTATAATATATCTGTAATATATGTCAAATTATGGTTTCCTGGATTTATTATGCCAGAGCAATAGGGTGCAGAAGTGAAAGGATTAAAAAAAAATTGACCCTACTCTGGTAGCATGAATAAAAATGGCCCCCATAGGCCCATGGGTAGTGGGGGTGGGGCACTATTCGGAGGTGTGGCTTTGTTGGAGGAGGTGTGGCTTTGTTGGAGGAAGGAAGTATGTGAGTAGGGGATGGGCTTTGAGGTCTCAGAAGCTCAACCACTTCTCTTCCTGATGCCTGTGGATCAAAATGTAGAACTCTCATCTACCTCTCCAGCACCATGTCTGCTTGCAAGCCACCATGATGGCAATGGGCTAAACCTCTGGGACTGTAAGCCAGCCCCAATTAAATGCTGTCCTTTATAAGAGTTGCAGTGGTCATGGTGTCTGTTCACAGCAAGAGAAACCCTAAGTCACCTGCCAAGAGGCCCCCCTGTCAGCCGTCCCTAGGACCCCAGCGGAGCATAACCCTAAAATGCTCGTGTCTACCTGTTTAACCTCTTAAACTTGTGGCCCAGAATGCTGAGCTAAGCATGACCAAAACCAGTCAACTGTCCTTTCATGAACTGTCCTGATTGGGTTTTGTTTTGTTTTTATCAACTTGACACAAGCTAAAGTCATTTGAGAAAAGGAAATTACAACTAAGAAAATGACTCCATAGGTTGGTCTATAGGCAATCTTGTGTGGCATTTTCTTAATTAGTTATTGATGCGGGAGGGACCAGCCCATTGTAGATGGTGCTACTCCTGGGCAGGTGGTCCTGGGTGGTATGAGAAAGCAGGTTGTGCAAGTCATGGAGAGCAAGGCAGTTATCAGCACCTCTTCATGGCCTCTGACCAGTTCCTGCTGTATTAGGTCCCTGTCCAGCTGGAGTTCTTGGCCTGACTTCCCTCAGTGATGGACTATTAACTGGAAGTGTACGCTGAATAAAGCCTTTTCCTCCCTAAGTTGCTTTGGTCGGGTCTTTACCACAGCAGTAGAAACCTTAACAAAGACAATGACGCTAAACTGTAGCTATTCAGGAACGTGAGCATCCATAGACTATGCTCGTTCCTAATGTGTTTTCTTATATGACTGTGGGTAGGCCCCCAGATAAAACCTTCAGGCTTCCTTTGTTTGTGGAGGTCATTCCTTTGGAAAATACTCTCCCTGATGGCTAAGCTTCCAAATGTGTGAATCTGTGTGTGTGTGTGGGGGGTGGGCTGTCACTCTTTTCAAACCACCACACCACTCTTTAAAAGGAAACCCTGATGTTTAAAATGCACCAATGTATCAATCTCATTTTAGGATTAGTGCTCTGTAATTTTTAAAGGAATTTTGTTTACCATCGAGAATTTTCTAATGAAAGGGTTGGAGATGCAACTCCATGGGAGAATGTTTGCCTGGTATGCGGGGTCCCTGGGCTAGATCTGCGGCACAGCTTTTCTTAAGTCATAATGAAGACATTCTCTGTTATATTCCAGAAGCTTTATCATTTGTTGTGACCATCCTATAATCATAGAATAGTCCATTTTCTGTTGCCATAACAATGCCACAGATAACATAATTGATGAGGAAAACTTATAAAGATATCATCTATTTCCTCAAGGTTCTGGAGCCTGGTGGCAGCATCTGCCTGACATCTGTGATGGCCATGGTAACACAGAGCAAGCTGAGCACAAGGAGCGTGGCTATAACAAAACATGCAAGCAACAACTTATTAATCCACTGACATGTTAATTCATGAGTGGGTTAATAAATTGACTCAGACCGAGCCTTCATAAGACAACCACCCTTTTTATTTTTATACAGTCTTGAGACTGTAATATAATATAATGCAATACATTTAATATACAACTACATTTCTCCCTTCCTCCCTCCAAACCCTCCCATAAACCTTCCTTGTTCTTCTTCAGATTCGTGGCCTCCTTTTTCGGCTCCTGCAGGCACATACATGTGTGTACATATACATTCCTAACTAGAACCTGCTCGCCAATGGACACGCCAAAGTGGATAGAAAAGTCCACAAGACACCAGCACTACCCAGAGGCAGCTGAGGGAAGCTGGGAGAGGAGGGCCTCCCCAGGGAAGTTCATAGGAAATGGCTGTCCAGTCCCAAATGGTCACCCTTTAATATCCATGTGCTCCTCTTGTCTCCCCGCCCAGCCCCTTCCTTCTTTTCCCTCTTCATTTTGTGGTCCTGTCTCATAGTAGGACCCATCTCATGATAGAAACTGTATCTCACCATGTATTCTGCCAAAATGAGTCAAAGCACACATAACCAGTTCTGGTTCAGCATGGGATATTTCTTTCTGTCCTCTTTTCTCAAGATCTTGTAGTACTCAATTAGTTTCACATGTTGCCCCGCCCCCTCTCCCCGCAAACTTATTCTAATTAGCATTTTTACCTAGCATCTTAGACAGGGTCTCTGTTGCTATGGTAAAACCACACAACCAAGAGAAACTTGGGGAAAGAAAGGGCTTATTTCATCCTGTAGCTTGTAGTCCATCGTCCCGGAAAGTTGGGTCAAGAACTCAAGGGACCTGGAAGCGGGAGCTGATGCAGAGGCCATGGAGGAGTGCTGTTTGCTAACATGGAGGCATTTTCCCAATTGAGGGTTCTTCCCAAATGACTCTAGCTTGTGTTCAGTTGACAGTAAATTAGCCAGGACACTTAGCTACATCTTACTGTAATTATCATTCTCTTCCAAAAGGCTATTGAAAGTCTTGTTTTTCTCCCAAGAGACCTGCAGCTACTTTGCTCTCTCCAGTGAACTCATTACCTATGCAGTGAAGGTGACAGATGAGAGGAAGAGGAGTCATCCTCTCTGCTGCTCTTAGTGTGGCTAACAATCTTGGCACATAAAGTTTTCCATGCCAAAAAACAGAATAAAACAAAACAAAACAAACAAGCAAACAAACAAAAAACAGGTATGGGGGAGCAGGAAGGGAATGTATGAACAGACTCAGCGCTTCCTCAGTTCAAAAACCTGATATCAGCCCGCATCTGATGCATCAGATGGCTCCTGGGTCAAGGGGATGGTCTACCAGATAGCTACTCTCTGCTCTATTTCTGTGTGTTCAGTATACCCTGATGCTCTATTAGCACCGACATCAGCAGTCTTGGCAGTGTCTGCCCAAGGCTGATGAGTAGGAGGTAACTCTATCTCTTCTCTCTGGTCCTAATGTATTCCTTTCAAGTTGTAACTAACCCCTAGATTCCTGTTAAACACCTGGCTGGTGAAGTAAGTGATTAATGAGTTTGTCATGGATCTGGATAAAAACAAACCTTCCAAAGTCATAACAGATATCCCTCCTCCACCTCCTGGGCATGTCCTGCTGCCAAAGATGACCTAATCTTGGCAGCATCAGTACTTTTTTTTTCCCCTTTATTATTGTGTGTGTGAGAGAGAGAGGAAGAGAGAGGGAGAGAGAGAGGAAGAGAGAGGGAGAGAGAGGGAGAGAGAGAGAGAGAGAAACTTTCAAAAGTGGATTCTCCTCTTCTTTCATCCACCACATAGATCCTGACAACCAGGTTTGTCAGTTTGTCGGTTTGTCAAGCTTGGTGGCGACTGCCTTAATCTCTGAGCTGTCACACCAGTCCCAAATGTGCTCTTTCTTTTTTAAATGTGCATGGGTGTTCTCCCTGCATGCATGTTTGTGCACTGCCTTCTGCCCAGGGAGGAAAGAAAAGGCCCTTGGATAACTAAGAACTGGAGTCACAGATGTTTGTGAGCCACCATGAGGGTGCTAGGAATCAAACCAGCCTCTTCCAGAAGAGCAGCCCGTGCTCCTAACTGCAGTGGTCCTAACTGCAGCGCTCCTAACTGCAGTGCTCCTAACTGCAGCGCTCCTAACTGCCAAGCCATTCCTCTGGCTCCTCGGAGTCTGCTCCCCAGAGAAGCAGGTCTCAGGCCCCCTTCCCCTTGACTCATCTGACAGCTGATTTTCAAAGCCCCAGTGTATGACAGTGCATAATTTCTGTAATGCAAACTCTTTCTCTCCAACACAGAGAAGCATGTGTGAGCTTAGGTCACCTATCATTTTCATCATGTAAAGCATTTGAAGATTTGGGTTATTAAATTAGAATGCTACCTAATAGTATCACAAAAAAAAAATCATGAAGCCTCTTGATTTTTAATTGACTTCTCATTAATTTTGAAAAATCATTGGCTATTTCTTCTAATATTTCTTTTGTTTTTTTCTCTCTCTCTCTGTGTCTGTCTGTCTGTTTCTAGGATGTCTGTTGCATTTATAATAGACTTTTTGATACATGTCACGACTCTTGAATGCTTGGTTTTGTTTTTGTTGTTGTTTTGTTTTGTTTTTCACTTGTATGTCACCCTGGATAATGTCTACTGAATTATCATTAGGCTATTGATTTTTTTCCTCCGGTGTCAAGACTATCTTGACAAGCAATCACTGTTACCATATTTTCTATTTTTAGAATGTCTACTTGATCCTATCTCTGCGTTGAAATTACCCATTCAATCAGAAATATTACAGCATAGTAATATTTTGTTGAAAGATACATGGTGTTTGAACAAGAAATGTCCCCCATAGGCTCCCGTACTTGAAGACTTGGTACCCAGTTGACAGTCCTGCCTGTGGGTGGAAAGCATCTGTAAGCATCACACTCCTCCACGACACACCGATACAGCACGCTGGTGCAACTCTATTCAAGACTTGAACTTCCACCCATGTAGAAAGCCTCCTGCATGCTCAGGGTGATGAATAGTCACAAGGAAGGGACTTGTGACTATTATTAGTGGCCATTTCCGTCTCTGGCTACCAAGGCTTTATTGCCTTTGTTTGGATGTATGGCGCCACCACATCAGCCATAACCATCCCTTCTCGTAGTTTTGATCTCTTAAGTCACCCCTTACTTGAAACATCAAAGCTCTCCATTTTCAAGCCACACCCATGCTGTGCTCTCTCTAAGCTCCTGTGTGTCCCCAGGTTGGGTGTAGAGTTAGTGTGGGTTACTCTCTCTCCCAGTCACTCTCTCTCACAAGGTGCCGTGTGTGGCAAATAACTCAAGATTCTGAAGATAAGTGACTGGACAGTTCTGGAAGAGGAAGCTGAACAAAGAGGTTGGGATGGGATGGGAGACAGAGGAAGTAAAGTTGGGGGTGGGGAATGTGTGTGTGTGTATAGATAGCTAGATGATAGATTGATGGATAGATAGAGATAGATAGATAGATTTACTTTTGCAGACGACCAATGAAACACCACTGGAGCAATCTCTGTGGAACAGAGGGCTTTGTGATGCAGTCTGGTGCCCTAATTCCATCCTCTGTGAGGCAGCCATGACAATGCCCAGTGCAGCGAGTCATTAGGCACATAGGCCCTTGAACGACTAATACAGAGATGACTAGTCTCCTCGTGCTAATGAGGTTTAGGCCATGTTAATCCCTGCATGTTCTTTCTGGGACATAGGTTATCTTTTATGTACCTACACCTCCATCTTCGCCATTTTCCTAACTGCCTGGCAAGTAAGACGGAGTTACCAGAGATTGAGCTTGGAACCTAAAGAGAGCTGCTACCGGGTAGGAAAACGCTGACTCTGATTGAAATGCTTTAAGCCTAGATAAGTAACCTTTAAATGCTAAATGCTATTCCAGAGTGCCCCCGTTTTGTGCCAAAGGACTTAGAAAAGTAAGTGGTTACAAAGGACCTATAAATAATTCCTTACCACCATCACCTCAGTGCCGCCCGCCATGTACTCCGATTGAAAGGCTACCAGTCTTCCTGTTGGTCTTGAGTTGAGAATTAGGTAATAGAAAAACTACTGCCCTGGATCTCAGAAGACCTCCCAACTTGCTGGGGTGAGGGGCTCCACTTGCAGGACTTTGTGAGCTGATGTCCTCGGGCCGTCAGAAGTGTCTTTGAGTCTGTTTGGCCTCCCCTCCCTCGCCCGTGCCATCCTTCCTACAGAAGTTTGTATGAGAGTAGAGACCTGAAGAAGGATGGTGGAGAACCTCAAGTGAGTCGGAGATAGGCAGAGAGGGGGAAATGCTCAGGTGGAAAGAAAGGCAGAGACACGAGAGCTTAGGAAACATAGGAAAATGTCTATGATCTGTCTCTCATTTTGGACATGAAGAAGAAAATGAGCCCTGGCTTTACACTGTAATATTTTTCTCTTTAAGCATCATCGAAAGGTCAGGCAAAGGGCTAGAGATGCAGCATCAAGAGGTAAAGTTCCAATGTCTCCTGACTCCCCACCCCTGGGAGAGCTCCCACCTCCTCTGTCCCTCAGAGCCCCTGCTGCCGAGAGCCAGGTGTTCTAACTCATGAAGTTCTGAGTTCTACAGCCTGGGATTTACACCGAAGACTGCAGTGGGTGGGAACTGGGAGTGTTCCGCAAAGCTCTACCCAATTTCCTTGGCACTAAGCAGCTAAGAACGCGATGAAGACTGCTGTGCAGCAAGGGATGCACACTTAGCGGTCACTACTTCCTCACTGGGGCGGCATGCCTAGCAGAGCAATGGAAGAAGGGCCTCTTTTGGCCTACAGCTTCAGAGCTTATCCATCCACCACAGTGGGAAAGGCATAGCGACTGAGTGGCTTGTCTCATAACAGCAAGCGCTTGCAACGTGGCTTGTTCACATCAGGGCACATCTGGAAGCAGAGCTGTGGGCAGAACAGAAGGTGGACTGTAATCCTTCAAGGTCCACTCCTATAGGGTCCTCTGCTTGCAAAGCTCTCTCTGGGCTCTCTATAACTGGCTATAACTGGCTATGCTCAGTACAGACAGCATTCCTTGTCCAACTTTCCATATCTCTGGCATCCATCTCTGCCATCCTAGGACCTCCTTTATAACTCGGCCTCTCCCACAGCTTCACGCACAGGCATCTGGTCGCCACGCCTTTCGGCCCACGATGCGTGGAACTATGTGCTCAAACAAGCATCTTCTCCCTTAAACTGCTTGACAAAATCCTAGTTATTTTGTCACAGGAGGGAGAAAATCAGACTAAGAGCTAGTTTTATGGAGTGAGAGTTAGTGGGGGTAGTGATACCCAAAAAGGAGACTTCCTCTTCTCAAAAAAGAAGGGGAAGGTGGGATGGAGGGAGGACTTGTGTGATGGATGGGGTACTGGAAGGAGGGGCTGATAATGGGTTGTAAAGTGTAACTTACTCAGCCATCCACAAAGTAGGCATAACACTGGCCATTCTCTCTTGCCTGTGAAGCCCAAATGAAACTGGGCAAGGAGAGCAAATTGTAAATGGCTATGCTCTACACAGACATGCCATAGAGCACCGAGTCTGTGATTCCTGTAGGATCCCCCTAATATGCTCATTCGCCACGTAACTCTTTGTCCCGATTCCTCAGCCAGGAGACTTTCCCGAGAAGAAGCTGAGAAGCCATGGGAGCTGCTCTCTATCATGAAAAGGTGACCTCTTGACCTCTGTGGTCTAAACTCTGATGATTTCTTGGCCTGATTCAGGCCAGGGGTGAGGAAAGGGGTGACTGAGGGAAGGACAAACACAGGCAGGCAGGTCCACCAGCTGAGAGGGCTGCCAGGGCAGAGATGGGTCACAGCTCAGCAGGGAAGAGCCACCCCACACCCAATCTGTATGTTAGGGTCTCAGCAGGTCTGAATTTCAGAATGGACTCACGCATGCTCTGTAAAGGACATTGCTAGGGCTGCACCCAGACACCAACCTGTCAAGAGAGGGAATTCAGCATAAAGAGGTCACCATGTCATATGGTCTTCTTGCTGCTCCCTTCCAAAGGCAGAACCCTGGGTTTGGCTGGACCCTGCTGCAATTACCTCCTGTCTGTCCTCAGAGTGGGGGAGCAGTTGTTGGGATGCCATCTTCCTATCATCTTACCCTCTACTTCATTTCTGGAGAGCACGAATGATTCCCAAGAGTTTCTGGATACAGCAGCACCCCATGCTTTGAGTGAGGACCTCATTTCCTACAGTGTCGGGTTAGAACTTTGGGACTGGAGAAAAGGGCCCAGAAATCTCCAGACACAGTCTTCCAAAGAGGCAGACAAAGTTCGTTCATTAATGGTTGTCTTATTTTTCTCTTCCAAGCCAAAGCTGGGTCCCCAAGCAGGGAAATGTGCGGCAGCTCCTGTGTTTAGATCCCAGCTGCCAAATCTGTGAGGCTGCGACTGAAGAGATTCAGCAGTTAGTGCAGAGTGAGAAAAGTCAGCTCTCCCCTGCTTTTTTGGGACTGAACCAGGGCTCTGCTCACTCTGCGCACCTGGAGATGTTGCCCATGTCTTTTGAACAGAATATGGAGCTCTGTTCCAGGCACACCAGACCTCATCCACGGGTGCCCGGAAACCAAACACTAACACAACTAACGGGACACTTAACACAGTTGACCAACACATTTGGGGTTCAAGAATGCTGGACTGATCGTCTCCAGCTAGACCAAAATTTTCATCTCGCCAACATGCCCGTGGTCTCAGAGACTGTGACTTCTTCAAGGCTCAAGGAACCTATGGTTTTAATGATTGAGGAAACAATAGTGCAAAGCAAAGCAAAGCTTGACCAGGAAAGCCAAGACCTTCATCACGTGAAGTCCTCTGTGTCTTTACTATCCCTGGACCCAAACTTGACACATACTATGTCCTTACATATGGACTCAATGCTGTCTTCCCATCTGCCATTACTTAGTCCTAAAGTCCGTGGGCTTCTTGAACTACATGTAAAAAAATGGATACATTTCCAGAAGTGGGGTCTTCCGAGACGTGTGGAGGAGTCCCTGAGGCAGCTCATGCCAGACCCAACATTATTTCGTCGATCTCGAGAAAATCCATCTTCCTGTACTCTGAGCAGCAGTTCTAAGGTCACTGAGGACAGAACTGGGATCGTTTCCCACAAGACCAGCAGCTTGTATTCGGCAGGCCAGCCCGTCCAGACCTTCTGGGTTTCCAAATGGCCTGTTATAAACCTGCAACAAGGAAGGCCCTGGCACCAAATTCATACTTGCTTGCCCTCTCATGAAGGTGAACATCTAAGGAATTTCTATCCACTCCCCAGGGCAAAAGCTAATGACTCAGGAGACAATCTTCAGAGTGAATATTATAGCCAGTTATTCTGTGGCCTTCCATCTCTTCACAGTGAGTCCTTGGATGTTACTTCCTTGAGTTCTCAAGGTATCTGCAAGAAAAAGGATATGTCCAAGCCCTCCACAGATGCTCAGCCCTCAGGGGTACTCTCGGGCCTTTTCTTACCCAAAACACCATGTAAGTCAGCCTTTCCCTCTTCCCCGACTTCTCTGAATGGCAAGACTCCCTGTGAGCGTGAAGGAGCACAGATTACTGTCCCGTTCCTGTCGCTGGCTGAGTGTGAAGCACTGGAACGCCACCTCCTAAAGAAACAACTCAGCAAGCTTCAGTGGGGCCTGCCAGCTCTCCTCCTCCAAAACCAGCGCCGAATGCCGTGTGAAGCACTCAGTGAGGCTAAGACAGTAAAAACTTCCTTGGCAAGGAAGCCCTTCTTACATCCCACCAGGGACATCTTCCCAGAGCACGCAGGAAGGCTGCTGGAATTCCACCTGCAGAAGCAGCTGATTCACCTCCGCTGGGGGCTGCCCCAGAGGATCCAGCGCTGCATGAATATGCTGCTCTCCTCAACAGACCCGCAGTCCCTGCCCTGCGGCAGCAGTAGCTTAACCAATGTGAGCATCTCACAGCCCGGGAAACCAGAGGCCGATGGGCCTGGTGACATGTTCTTACTCACAGCGGGCAAAGGGACAATCCCCATGCCACACTTGTTTGCCAAGACAAGGGAAATGTTGAAAAGCCATGTTGATTCCAAATGTGAACAGATCCAGGAGGGCAAGGTCCCGGCCCAAGTCTGGAAATCTTGGGAATGCAAAATTCCTGGAAGCTTAGCAACAGTGGCTCCCTTCCCTTGGATTCCACAAGGCCAATGCAGGAAGTTACAGGCAGAAAGTAAAAGTGACCCTGACTTACTTCACAAAGTTGTTCCCTGGAAACCAAAGACCCTCAGCCAGGAGACACAAACCTTATCTGGTACTCTCTTTGAACACTGTAAGAAGCCCCAATCCCTGCCTAAGGAAACCATTAAGAAACTGGAGACAACTTTACATCATAAGTATCTGGCCTTCCTGTCAGGCCTGCCTGCCCTTTACTGTGTAGCTCTCTCTAGGCCTGCATCCCCAGCAGTCACTAGCCAACCTAGACTCAGAGAGAAGATGCCCAAAGCTGTCAAAAGCCCATCAAGAGCTCTGACTCAAATTACCCCACTTGAGTCCTGCACTCAGGATGACAGTGGGGTGTCTGCGGACACTGCAGAAGAGTTCCAGCCTGGAGCAGAGGCGGACGGAAGGACAGAGAAGGTGCCTGCAGAGAGTCAGCCTCCCCCATGCAGACCCTACCCAATAAACACACATATCTTGGCCAAACTGAATTTCCACCTGAAAAAAAAGATCCTAGCAATGCAGTTTGGGATTTCTGAAAAGGAAAAGAGAGAACACAAGGAGCTGGGTACAGCCGACCTAGAGAGCGAATCCATCCAGGAATTTCTCAGAAGTCTACACACGTCAGAGAGCACACTGCTACAGGAACAGCCTGTCGCATGCCCATCTCTGCCAGCCCCAAATGCAAAAGGGGTCCACCCTAAAAAACAGCCAGCTTCTGCAGTACAGGATGTGTGTCAGGCGCAAAGGCCTCCTCCTTCCAAAGCAGTGCCCCATAGTTCTGCCCAGCAGAGCTCCAAGGCCTCGCATTCCCAAAGGGATAAGATCCAAGTCTGTGTTGACACGGAAGCTGGAGGGAAAAGGTTCAACCTAGAGAAATCCAAAGTCGTGGGGGACCTTGGAGAAGGGGACGCAGGTCTTGGGTTTTCCCTGGTCGGTCAAAAGACACGCCAGGATGAAGAGCAGGAGAAGAGGCTCCTGCACAGACCACTCCAGGGCTCCTCACAACAGGGTCACACCTTTCATCTTGAGGATGCCTGTCCACACAGTCCCTGGGAGTCCCCTGAGCTCCAGTTCCCAGACCCACCTCCAGAAGTCTTCATGGAGACAGACTCTGAGCAGGACATGGACAGTCAAAGCGAGGAATCCATTGTCCCAGAACCTGTGAGGACTGCTGAAGCCCCCTAGCCTGTGCTCTCCCGGGCTTCCCAGGGCCTTCCTTTCCCACGCTCACCAACTCAGAGAAGGCCTTCTCAGGGCCAACCTGGTCCAGGTCACTTCCCACCAGGGCATGAGATGCCAGCCTCTCCCTACATGAGGCCTAGCCACCTTCCAGAGGCTGGCTTGAAAAATAAGATGAAATTCTTTTTTCACTCTATTAACCCCAAGATCAAGAGCAAAGCACACACGGAGCCATCCACGGTCTCTACACCTGGAAAGGTGGCCAAAACCAGTAAAGAAAATGTTGAAAGGGGTCTGCCTCAAGCCAAGAGCCCCACCAAGAAAACTAAGCCAGAGGACTCCAGAGGGCCCAAGGCCCAGTTTTCGTCCTCTGAGAAGTCAGTGATGGCCTCCTTATTAACTGCTCCCCATATTCTAGACAGTAAGCTCCGGCCTCGCTCCCGGCAGCTTGGCTCTGTCTCAGTATTAGGCAACTCCCGCCATTGCCCTCGGCACTGTCCTAGGTTGGCTTATGCCAGTCACCACAGAAACCTACCCTAGCTCCCAGGGTTTACTTCAGAAATGCTCTTCTGGTAATGGAGACCGCCCTGCATGGTGACAGTTTCTAGGCTCCCCAACCTCTGTATCCCTTTAAGAGCACAGCATTGTCATTTTCTTTGATGAACAGGTAGGGACTGCACTACCCAAAATGTATTTTCTATCTCCGAATGAGTTGTCTGTCGTCTTTGTCTCTGCTGTACATTATTAAGAGAAGGTATGAAGGAAATAAAAATGCCCTCATCCCGGGAAGGAGACTTGAACTTACTTCAGACAAGTCAGTTTTCCTTACCCCAACCTAGAATGTGAATTAAACACTTGACCAGAAAGGAAGTCTCTCGTGTATTATACATTAAAGATAAAGATCAGGCTTGAGTTCCTTCACCAAACTCTGCCTGGCTCATATTTTGGGGCCAAAGGTAAAGCGATAAGGGAAAAATTGTGATGTTCTCAATTTAATTATGAAAGTCAAGGGCTGGAATGAAAAAGAAGTAAAAGAAATTAGTGACGGCAGAGAACCATCAAAAAAGATTCTTCACGGTTTTGGACCTTTCCCTACATCCCATCGCCACCAGGATTACTGAGCCCTGTTTATGCATGAACATTCCGAATGGTTAGCATCAATCAATCTAGAAGAAACTAGGTGCCCAGTGTAGTAGTGTGGGCCTTTTATTCCAGCACTTGCAAGGCAGACACAGGCTGATGGGTGAGTTTGAGGCCCACCTGGCCTACCTAATGAGTTCAAGGCCAGCCAGGGCTGCACAGTAAGGTCCTGTCTCAACAACAAAGGTTCACAGAGACTATCCTCCTCCTCCTTCCCCAGAACACTGCCTCTGCCCATGATCCTACCTTCTCATCTATACCATCATGAGGCCAAATGTACTCAGCTCTGACGGTGACTATTTCCCAACTGTCACATGCACTGGCTGAGGCCGAAAAGTACGACAACTTGTCCCAGGAACGGATTCCTCCTGGCTGGCATCTAACGGCTCCATGGATTTTTTTAACTTCAGAGATTCCTTGGGACGATGGCTGCCAGTGCATCATAATGTCATTAGTGACATATTCCAGCCATCGCTTCGCTTTAGGATCATTAAAGCCATAGAGTACGGAGCCCTGACACAGGACGAAGTACTCGGATGAGGGTGAGGTCTCTGGAAGCATGGCTTTGAGAAAGACCTTGTACTCACAAATATGTGCACTGTGGGCCGGGTGCTTGTCTCTTATGTCAGAGACTATGCTAAACACAAGACATGGGCTTTGCCATGACAGACCTTCTGAACTTGGCTTAGTCCTTCTTATATATCCAGATTGCCTACTCAATCCCATTATTCACCTCCGACTCTGCAGAGATGAACTCCTGAGTCTCCCACCCCAATGCTCACCTGTAACAACTGCTCCAGTCAGTGTTTCTTACAGAGTCCAATGGCTTCCCCATCTCTCCAGTAGTTTGGCCATAGACAATAGTGCCATCCTTGACTTTTTCACCTGAGAGTTCACATCCAACTCACCAGCCAATCCTGTTATCTCTACAATCAGGGATGCACGCAGACTTGAGCCTATTTGCACGCCCTCTGCTGCTCTTCACTGCAGTAGCACACACAGAGATGAGCATAACGCAACCCAGAGCACACAAACATAAGCCTGAAAAAGCTACTAATACAATTTCAGTCTGGAGGCCACTGGCTCGGTATTTCCCTAACCAGCATTTTAGGAGGCTTGTGGACATAAATACAGTCTACATAAAAGGACTCCAGTAACCAGAAGTATCGAAGATTCACAGGTCTTATATAAGCTTAGTTTTTACCTTTAATGTAGAGTTTAGAATCCTGGTCCAGGAGATCCTTTAGGGATTTTCCTCTGGTGGGTCTATATAGATTATCTTTACACATACGCTTAGAAAAGAGTAGGAATGATCATAGTATATTCACCTGGTACACAGCTTCATCTCATACATACACACTGTGGCAAAAATGATTAGAGCAAGCAGATAAAGGCCAGGTTTCAGGGCTGGGGAGATGGTTTCAGGGTTTAGTGGTTGAAAGTACCAGCTTGCCCTTCCAGAGGACTTGGGTGCAGTTCCCACAACCCACATGTTGCCTCACAGCCGCCTGTAACTTCGGTTTCAGAGAATCCGGTGCCCTTTTCTGGCCTCCAGGGACATCAGCGTGCACATGGTATGCAACCATCCACGCCGACAAAACACACACATGTACTAAATAATCTTCAAAAAAAATTTAAGAGGAAAAAAAAAAAACAAAGATCAGGTTTTAACCAGATAAAGCAGGATCTTCTAACGGATGTGTTCTGTTTCTGAACGGTACCAAACACAAGCAACAGAAATGCCAAGAGTTTTATTGGTGATTCTGTATTTAAGCTTTAAATGCCATGTACACCACACAGAGAACAGCACTTACTTACTGATTTCCTTGCAGAGCCTAATCTTCTTCTTCTTTTTTTTTTTTTTTTGGTTTGTTTTTTTCGAGACAGGGTCTCTCTGTGTAGCCCTGGCTGTCCTGGAACTCACTCTGTAGACCAGGCTGGCCTCAAACTCAGAAATCCGCCTGCCTCTGCCTCCTAAATGCTGGGATTAAAGGCGTGTGCCACCATACCCGGCAGCCTAATCTTCTATTCAGACTTTTGTGTAATGTCTGGATGAAGCTCAGACACATAGCATATGAAGCCTGCAGATGTATATGCATATCTAGATACTAGATAAGGAATATAAAATATAGTATAATAACCTAAAATAGTAAGTGTGTATTTAGCCAGAGCTAGAAAATGATGATTTTAAACAAATAAACATTCTTTTGAGACCCAGTAAAGAAAGCAAATATCTTTATTGGCTTAGCAACTAAAGTGGAGACATATTAATTTTCAGAACATCTTTCATTTTTATCTTACCAATAAATTTAAATTAACAGTGTCAAAGATTTACCAAAATCATATGAACCAAATAGCACTTAGGGCTGATTTTTTTTAACTTAAAAAAAGTTTCTATGTATATGTGTTTGCTTACATATATGTATATGTACCATATGAGTATCTGGTTCCCACATTGGGCATCAGAGCCCCTGGAGCTGGAGTCAGTCAGTTGTAAGCTGCTGTGTAGGTGTTGGGAACAGAACCCAGGTCCTCTAGAAGTACAGCCAGTGCCCTTAACCCCTGAGCCATCTCTCCAGGCCCCATTTAGGGCTGATTTAATTGTTTTAACTTACACAGACACTCACTGATCTATAACACAATTAGTAGAGTGCAAACATAAAAATGTAAGGATAAATGTAGGCGTGCATACAGAACACGTGTGTACACAACCATTCATAAAAGCCCATAGGCTGGATTGCTTTCATTATACACAGCATTTTGTCCATTTTTCATCTCTCTCTCTCTCTCTCTCTCTCTCTCTCTCTCTCTCTCTCTCTCTCTCAATGGGGTTTTATTGATAGCTCTGGCTGTCCTGGAACTCACTGGGTAGAATAGGCTGGCCTCAAACTCAGAGTTTCTTCTGGGTCTGCCTCCCCAGTACTGGGATTAAAATCATTAAACTACCACACTCAGTGGTTAGATCTGCATTTCTTTTTTTTTTTTTTTTTTTTTTTTTGGTTTTTCGAGACAGGGTTTCTCTGTATAGCCCTGGCTGTCCTGGAACTCACTTGGTAGACCAGGCTGGCCTCGAACTAAGAAATCCGCCTGCCTCTGCCTCCCAAGTGCTGGGATTAAAGGCATGTGCCATCACGCCTGGCTTAGATCTGCAATTTACTCAAAGACACTGAGATTATCCAAACATCACTTAGAAAGTCTTGTATAAAAACCCAGCGGAAATCAACAGGTCAGCAAGTGGGAGTGTCTTACAGTTTATAAGTGGGTATTGCCCCTGACTTGAGCTTATAAGCAGCCAATGCCCTTTCAAAGGGAAATGTCTTTTGCTGTGAATTTTTCTTTTTGTTTTAATATTTATTTTGTTTTATTTTATGTGTATTGGTGTGAGGGTGTCAGATCTCCTGGAACAGGAGTTATACACAGTTGTGAGCTGCCATGTAGGTGCTGGGGACTGATTCGAGGTACTCTGGAAGAGCAGCCAGTGCTCTTAACCACTGAGTCATCTCTCTAGCTCCATTACTGTCAATTTTTAAATGGCTAACCAAAACAGCAGGTGGCCATACTTTAGAGATCTGTCTAGGCAGATGTAAACTGTGTGACTCCTATTCTAATCAGATCCAGCTCTTCAAGAAGAGTACTTTCCCATCCACCCAAAGGGACCTGCCTGGGTGATCTGCAGGTCCTCCCTGTCCTATCCCTCCAGAGTCAGAGGAAGGTCCTCATCTGATGTCAGAAAGATTCCAGAAAGGTACTTGAGGGTCATCACTTCTCCCCCTGAAGCCTCAGGTTTACAACTTAGATTTCCTGCAACCTACCTGGGGTGATTCTCACAACAAAGGTATCTCTCAGCCTCCTCACCATCAGACAGTCTACTACATCATCTCAGTCAAGCATTCCTGCCTTACAGTGAGTACCAGAAACAACAGCAGAAAACAACACCTACCCCCTTCTTCCCCCCAAACATATACATACATACATACATACATACATACATACATACATACATACACATATACACACATACACCCACATACACACATAGACACACACATAGACACAGATACACACACAGACACACACATATACATACATATATACACACACACATATACATACATATATACACACACATATACAAACATACACGCATACACACATACTGACACATACACACACACACACACACACACACACACACACACACACACACACTCCTTCTTTCAATGGTTGGTAGCTTTATATTCACAAGAAGTTACCTTCCAGTAGGAACACAATCATGCCCCACCTTACTCCTCAAAGACAAGACTGGGTAAGGCAGAAATTCAGCTAGGACACCTAGACAGTGTGCTGTAATCTCAGCAACAGAACAGTGATTCCAGGCAAGGCTATCCGGGGAGTGAGTGAAAATGGAGACATAGAAGGACTGGGACTTAAGGTGCTTTTACCTTAAGAAACTGAAGGACTGGGGTACAGTGTAGCAGTAGAGAGCTTGCCTGTGACAGGCCTTGCATGTGGTCCCTAGAAGTGGGGTGGGGGTATAAGCCTGAATCTAGAGGAGAAGCTAATACACAGAAAAAACATTGAAACATAGTAGCCCCTGTGGTAGCAAAAACAACAGAAGACTCTGTCACCCTGGAAGTGAAAAGAGGATGATTTTTCAAGAAGAAAGTGATGAATGGCATGTCTGCTGTGTGAGGTGCAGACATCTGATTTAGCTGCAGAAAGATTATTCACAGCCTGGAGAAGAACAGCCTTGGGCGAGTGAACCACACAGACATGATGGGAAAGTATCAAGAGAAAAAAAGTGGAGCCAGGTATGGAGGGTTATGCCTAAAAAGTCTAATATTTGGGGACTGAGAAAGGAAGACGGTGAGAGAGAGAGAGAGAGAGAGAGAGAGAGAGAGAGAGAGAGAGAGAGAGAGAGAGCAGGAAGTGACAGGAAGGGAGGAGAGAGACAAAAGAGAAAGAACAGGCTTTGCCCCCACAAATAGAACACAAAATTAATGGGAGCCCCTCGTGTGTCATCAGTTAATGTGTGAACAATGACTGGGGGCTGGGAGGGGGAGGAATCTAGAAAGGGACAATGGCTTCCCAGGAGAGTCAAGCTAAGGAAAGGATGAAGGCAGAGAGGGGCTCTCTAAGTTAGCGTAGAAGTTTCTATTAGGCACAAACATCGGGTGGCCATAAGAGCCCAGGTAAGTTGAAGTTGCTGTTGGTGCCTCTGAAGCAGGTGTTCATGGAACGTAGGAGCCGCAAGAACGAATCCAGTACTGAGTGCCCAGAGCCTCAGAGCACCCGAGCGCTCAGCAGAGGAGCAGTGCTGTCTGAGGAGAGACCCAGGGAGCAGGGGAGTGAGGCCTCCCTAGGTTCTCATTCATCCTTCAGGGTCATAGACCATACTCTAAGGGAGAGACTTTTTGTTTTGGGGTCCACAAAATATTCTCATTGATGCTTAGTGGCCACCAAAGAGCCCTCAGAATGTGCTGCTGCTGCTGCAACTGCTGCTTCACCGTTCCAACATGACACAGAGAAGCCAAGAACTCTAATGCTAGGCTTAGTGATGATATGGTATCAGGGGTAAGAGGATGCTCTTGATCTTAAGAAAATCTATCTTCAGAAGCCAACTCATCAAACCAATAAGAAGCAGACACAAGGCTTACTAACTCCATACATTTGTTTGGTATGACATGTCCACAGCAGAAAGCCCACATGGTAAAAACATGGGCATGTCCCCACTTTGAGTGGTAGATGACCCTGCACATAAAGGAAGGAAGCCCGGGCCTTAGTTGGTCCAGAGGGCAGAGAGCACAAGACCACGCCTGCTGAGCCAACATTCTCCCAGGTGTTTTCCTGAAGCATCTTCAAAATGGAAAGGAGGTCTTGTGACAGGCATATCCTCTGCCTGGTGGGAGCTGGGCAGAGAGCCACAGCTGGAGGAGCCTGGGGCCAGGGAGTAATAAAGGGAATTGACTCAAATGTCATGGTGGCCCAAGGTAGGAAGGTGGGTTACTGTGCACACATCCTGGTTTAGGGTGGAGCAGGTCCTTCCGACAGCTCTCCACAGGCTCCCCCTGACACAATCCATCATGGGCTCATGCTGCTGACCCACCTCCCACAGCAAAGGGCTGGGTAGATGAACTGCAACAGAGACTTTCGGGATCCTGAGTTCTCGGCAGAGAAGTGAGCTAGAAGACAGAGGCCAAGACTATGATTCAGCAGGATGCCGATGGAGGATGGAGCCTCCCCATCTCTTCCCACAATCCCAGCACAGCCCCATCCATTCCCTTCCCTTAGACTTAAGGGAGGGAAACTCTGAAGAAGCAAAAGCCTCGCACAAGCACAAATTCAAGTGGCGCCTGCCTTTAATCCCAGCACTTGGGAGGCAGAGGCAGGCAGATTTCTGAGTTCAAGGCCAGCCTGGTCTTCAGAGTGAGTTCCAGGACAACCAGGAAACCCTATCTTGAAAAACAAAAACAAAAACAAAAACAAAAAAAAACAAAAAAAAAAAGAATTTACAGCCTAGATTTAGTGGTAGATGGCAAGAATATATCAGTGCTTGATTAGAACTGTGAAGGTCACTCTAGCACTTCCTGACATGATAAACGGCACTGACCTTCTAGAACATTCCCTTTTGGCTCTCAAGAAGAACATTTCAAAATAGCCTGGAAGACATGAGGCCCTGCTCCTAGCTCAAGAGTTATTGGCAGTTGATGGCTCCTAGGAAGGGAAGAATAAGTTTTCTTTAAGGGCATGGACCTTGGTAAGTCACTAAATTCCAGCGGGTGGCTCCATAATCCTTAGCTCATGGGCTGCACAAATTGCACTCAATGGGATATAAAATAGATTTAAAGGAGACATGAGGTTGGGAGGGGGCGGGGATGGGTACAGATCTTGGGTGGGTCTTGGAGGAGTTATGAGAATCAATGGGTGTGGCTACAATAAATACACTGCTACTCAGTGGCTGCTGTGCTCGGGTCCCTACTATGCCAACCCCCTAGGGCCTAATCTCCAACTGGACAGACAAAGAACAAAAATGGTCCCTTTGTCCACCACAAGGAGAAGAAAGAAATGAAAACAACGTTGAGGCATGTGTAAGCAAGAGTTCTTACCGCACACAGATGCCGGGACACAGGACAGAACTGTGCCTAGTAGGACTGGGCATGCAGAACACTGTCTCTTCTCATACCCAGAGACTGAAGTCAGGGCCCTGCACACATGGTTGGGAAAAGAGCATGGGGAGAAAGGAAGCCGGGGAAAGAATCGGGAAAGATCTTGTTTCCAGAGGGTGGGCGCTGCCAACTGCTGCCCTTCTTGCCTTCTCCCTCTCCACACATCTCTCAGCCCCTGCCCAGGCAAGGAGCATGGGGGATTTCCAGAGTGTAGCACTTCCAAGGTCAGGCCTGCTTCAGAGGCCAGAGGGCCGGGGGGCCTGGGCAGGCAGCCTGACCCGTGGGAATTCAGACAGCGGGAAGGGAAGCCATTATTTGCGGTAAATCGCTCTGGCAGCTGGGGTGTGTCAGGGGGGATGGGGGTGGGGTGTCAAAAGGAGAGGCTGAAGCAGACTCACATGGAAACAGAGACCCAATCACACAGGTTCATATGACAAAGTCAACCACACCACTCAAAACTGAACCAGACCGTGAAAAATCTTGTCTAGAAAATGCACCTCCATAGACAATACCCCAAATCTGACATGTTGGAGCAGACACAGGCAAGACAGTCATGCAGACAGAAAGACGGGCTTACATGCAAAACTATATGGATCCAAATGCTGTCCAACCCCATCCTTTAAGCACCTCTCCCCCAGTAAGCCTCTAGCTTTCTTCTGATCCCTCCTTCCTTTCTGCTGAGTCCAGGTCTCACTATGTAGCCCTAGCTGACTCGGAACTAACTCTGTAGGCAGGTCAACCTCTAACTCAAAGAGATCTACCTGCCTCTAACTCCTGAGAACTGGAATTAATGGCATACCACCATGCTGACCCTTCTCCCTCCTTTAAATCTGGTTTGTAACTTCTATCCTATTGCCTGTCCTTAATGGGATAGCCTTGGATTCATGTGTATATCCTGATCTCAACAACTTGATGGTCAGGTCTTAAATATCCACAAAAGGAGGGTCTTGCCCAGTGGCAGAGCACTAGCCTCACATATGAAGGCTTTTGATTTGCTCTTGAGTTCTATAGGGAAAAATTCAGAACACCAGTGACCCCAATACTTGAGAATGTTCAGAAGTTAATTATGGCAAATATAGGTGCATGCCAGGAACTGTTCTCAGGGACAGACTCTCTTTTAAGATCTACCAAAGTCAGGTGTGAGTTCACGACCCTCTTTAGAATCCCACCTACCACGCATCACCATGAAAAGCCTCAGTTTACCCAGGGTCCCATGCCTGCAGACTACTGACCCCCTACAGTCTGACACAGCAGGTAAAAGGGAACAACAAACTAGGCAGACATGCCTGATCCAAGTCACCCTTAGGGAACCATCAAAGTCCCAGGTGCCCCAGAAGGGGGCCCTGGCACAGGCATGGTTCCTTTTATAGCTCTATGGCAAGCTTTAATGTTAGCTGCAATCCCACTGCAAGCCCAGCCTTACAGCCATACTCCTAATCAAACTCCAGCCTCATTCCCAGAAAGAGAAGGGTGGTGTGGTAAATGCCAACAAGGTGCTTGAATGGCCAAATGAGCACAGAAGGCTTTGGTGTTCCTTCTCCCTTGGACCTGGATGGCCACCTGCCCTGCTTGGATAGCTCTGGAGAGACTTACAGCCTCACACAGGGAACCTAGAAAGCAGCCCAGCAGACTCTCCCCATATCAGAGCAGAATTGCACATAACCATATATCCCTCCCTGAGTTGTCTTAGAAGTTCAGAGCCAACCTCCAACATACAATGTAAACTCCTTGGCCGATCCTAACCTCAAACCCAAATTCAGTGCCCGACTCCATTCTGTCTTCAAAAGACCAATCCAACATATGCCAGCCTTTAACAGCAAGAATCACAACCCAGTTCAAAACCCCACACTAACATCAGCAGGATCCTTCCCTGTGCTGGCCATAACCCTATTCTAATCTGATCCCAGATCAACACCATTCTGGGCATCCATCTAATTCCAAACCCAACCTGAACAGTTGCACACTGGGTAACATACACCTCTATGCTGGGCGTACGACTTTCACAGCTTCAGGGACTCAGTGGCTCTCGCTGGCACAGCCACCATCGGCTTTTGTCCATGAGGTACCTTATTCCTGGGATGGCTCACTCAGTGCTCTGCCGGGAACCCAGGAGCACCAAAACACCCAGGCCTTTTGACCCTGGTGGAATATGCAGACCCATGGGTCCTGGCATACCCCAAAGCCTCTTCCAGGATTAGCTCAACCCTTGAGCTGAAATTCCCACCATACCCTCCCCTTGGCTCTTGTCTGCCAAACTCAGAGGGAGCATCTGCTGCCCTGGAGGCCCCGAGGAGACAGGAGCAGGCAGGCACAGAGCTGAAGCGAATGTGGCTATTCCAATACGGGGATTTCCAGACTCTTGCAACACCTAAGACGTCTACCCCAGAATGGCCCCAGGTACCAGCCCCAGACAGGTAGTGGACCTGCTGGAAGTGAGGCTGAGAGAGGTAGCAATGCACACAGCTCCTCTCTCACTCGCTCTAGGGACTTGGTCTGTCTCGTTGTTAGCGTTAGCATCAGTCACGCTCTCTGCCCCACTCCTTACACCCAGGTACGAGTGTAGAAACCCTCTGCTTCTGAGCCTCCATGGGCCTGTCAAATAGTAACCAGGTTTCCTGAGGAGTCAAGACTTTCACATTAAGGACTGGAATACTTAAGCAGACACTCAAATCTCAGCCTGACACCCATTGGTCTCTGTGTCCTTTCTGCACTGTTTACATGCAGTCTGGCTCAGGGACCCAAAGCGGTTCTAGGATGCAAACCCCTAGACCTCCGTGTTTGTGTTAGGGTTCAGGTGGTACTGTGGGCTAGGATGAGGCCGGCAGCTAAAGGCAGAAGACCAGGTGGGCGTGGGTCTCTGGAGTCCTGAGAACAGTAACAATTCCTTCCTCATCTAACTTCCTGCCAGCCTTGCTTCTTCCCAGGCTACCTCAGTGTCTCTAGTCACAGACCAGGTAGGGGCAGGTCCCATTCATCTCTTTTGTTTTCAAGACAGATATTTCCTTCCCTAGCTTTTTCCCACCAAGGTTTCCAGCCCCATCAAACCTTCAGTTACCCACAGGGCCTTCATTTGGACTCTAAGCTCAGAAGCAAGCAGGAAGACCACTTGACCCTGCAACCCCAGGATGCAACATATCTTTGAGGCTGTTCTATCTCTACAGGCTCACGTTCGACAGGAGAGGTTCCTGGACTGTGCTGGGAAGAGTTTTCAGGATCCAGGAATGTGGGCAGTGATGGGACCTGAGGGGAAGCCACAGATAAAGACAAGACAGGATCTTAGGTGAGAGAGAAGCGCCTAGATATTTTAGAAGTCAAATCCACACAGCCCCCTTTTCACTCTTCATCCCCCTCCCCCACCTTTCTTTCCTGTGCTAGGCTGGAAAGTAACCTTCCTCCAGAGAGGCAACTGGGACACCATTTCCTCTGGTCACCTTTGTTCCTTCCCACGAGATTTTTGCCCATCTGGAGTGTGGGATGGGAGCAGAAGCGGCCCAGGTGGCTCTTTCAGCGTCACCCGTCAAATGCTTGGAATTACCTGGACAACCTGGGTAAAAATACAGATTACTTGGCTCTGTTCTGAGAGTCTATTTAAGTTGATCTGGGATAATGGCAGATGCGTTTATTTTTAACACGCTTTCCAGGGGATTCTTAGTGCAGCCTGTTTGGGAAAGAGTCGAATTAAGGATGGCTGTCATCTACATACCTAGCTCTAAGCCCTGCTATCTTCCTTTTTTAGAAAACTCAGAGACAAGTTACTGCTTTAGGGTTCTCTAGGGGAGCCAAGCAGATAGAACAGAAACATATTCAAAAGGATATTTATTAGACTTGCTTATACAGTAGCATCTGGGCTACTCAACAATGATGGTCTTCACACTGGAGAAGCTAAGAGCCTGGCAGCTGCTGTCCACAAGGCTGAATAACTTAGCATGCCAGTCTGGCACTGATGGCCTAGCAGAGTCCCTGAAAGCCACTGGTCTTAAGGTTGGAAGCCAGAAGAATCAGGGTTCTGACATCAGCAAGGAAAGGTAGTGGCAGCAACAAAGTAGATAAACTCACCAGAAAGACTCAAGGCAAGCAGGCAAATGTAAAAGTATGTTGTCCCTCTGACCTTCTTATAGCTGGACAGTTACTGGAAGGAACTACCCACTTCAAGTGGGTAGTCCTGTGTCTATGATGTGCCTACCCACTTCAAGTGGGTAGTCCTGGCTCTGTGATGTCTACCCACTGTAACCAGGAAAATCCCAGGGCTGGAGAAATGGCTTGATGAGTGAAAACATTTGTCTTGAAAGCCTGATAGCCTGAGGTCAAGCCCAGAACCCATGAGAAAAAGGCAGGTGCAGTTGCATGCATCTGTAGACCTGGCATTCCCATAGTAAAAATGGAGGTAAAGACAGAAACCTTTGCCTCAGTGAGATGGAAGGCAAGAACTGTCACCCCAGAGTTGTCCTCTGACCTCCATAATTGAGCTATGGCACGTGCAAGCTCAGATGCATGCATACTTTCTCCCCCCCCCCCCCACTCTCTCTCTCTCTCTCACACACACAGACTAGTTAATTTTAAAAGAAAACAAAAACCTTCCTAGGTATTCTCAGAGGCTGACCTTATTCTAGATACCCCTCACAGGTGTGACCAGAGGTTTATCTCCTAATTCCAGACCCACTCAGGTTGACAACTAAAATTAACCACCAGAGAGGAGACTGAGAGCTCTCCTAGAGGACCGGGGTTTACTTCCCTGCCCCCGCTCGGGGTGACTTATGGCTGCCTAGAACTGACTCCAGCTCCAGAACACCCACGTCACACAGATCCATACACACAAAAAATAAAACACAGCTCCAATGTGGCTTACACACCTTTAGTCCTAGCACTCAGGAGGCAAAGACGGATCTCTGAGTTTGAAGCCAGCCTGCCTGATCTACATAATGAGTAACAGACCAGGCCAACCTACATTGTGAGACTCTGTTTCAAAAGGAAGAGAAAGAGAGAAGGAAGGAAGGAAGGAAGAGAGAGAGAGAGAGAGAGAGAGAGAGAGAGAGAGAGAGAGAGAGAGAGAGAGAGAAAGAGAAAGAAAGAAAAGAAGGAAGGAAAGGAAGGGAGGAAGGAAGGAAGGAAGGAAGGATAACAACCAGAGCTACTCATTACCTTCTGTGTCACCTCCACAGAGGAGACAAATAGATGGGAATTTAAATTTTTCTAGTGCCAAGATCTAGGTAAAAAAAAAAAAAAATCTAAGACATCTGTCTTGTTTTATTTGAGACAATGTCTCACTGGCTGTCATAGAACTCAATTTGTAGACCAGGCCGGCCTCAAACTCACAGAAATCCAATTGCCTCTGCCACCCGAGCGCTGGGATTAAAGGTATATGTCCTCTGATTCAGGACATATTATCTCTTATTTTTCCCCAACCATTTTCCAGGAAAACCACCTTCTTGCTAGCAAGGATACTCCATGCCCTGCATAGTGTCTCAGCCTGCTAGAAACCTCAGTTCCAAGGGCGTGGCTATTCTCCCAGCCCTTGTGACCAGTTCTTCTTCCCTGTGAACCATCCCAACAGTACCCGTTTCCCCCACAAAAGGAGCCCCAAATACCGCCCTGTACAGCAAAGACAACACACTTAGAAAAATCTCTTTGGGAAAGTCACAAGTAGATGATGGCATTGTCCTCAACAAGGGCCGTCAGCCAGGCATAGTGGCATACTCCTTTAACCTCAGTCCTCAGGAGGCAGAGGATGGTTACATCTAAGTTTGAAGCTAACAGTGTTATCAGCCTCTGAGAAGCATAAGAATTGATGTCCAAAGATCCTACACTAAAAGGTCTGAGTTTCCAGTAGTCATCAAGAAGCTACAAATACTCAAAATATAGCTCACTCAACAGAAAAATAACAAACAAACAAACAAACAAACACTGAGAGGAGAAACATTACTGAGAAAGCCCAGACATCCGGCACATTACCAGAATTTATGTTATTGTTACTTAACAACCTTCAGGTGGCTGAAGGGAACTCTGGGCAGAAAAGCAAAGGAAATCTGGGAACTGTACATCCTTGAGAAGAGGAGGTTTAGAAAGCAGTGTATGGAACTGTGGAGGACAGGCAGAAGCAGCACCTCACAGCCTTGATGCACTATTTAGGAGGCAGAGGCAGGACCATCGGAGTTCAAGGTCAGTCTGCACTACAGAAAGAGGCTGAGCCCAAATTCTGCAAGGAGATGCCAGGTAAGACAAGCACCCAGGTGTGAGGATGGGACCCAGGTCTGTCTCAGCTGTCAGGACAGACTGTAAAGTTCTTAAGAGGACAAAAGAAGAGGAGCAAACAAAAAAATCAGTACACAGAAGGAAATGATACAGATGAAAGCAGAAATAAAGATTCAAAAGATAATAAAAATAAAAATCATTAGAAGGCAGAGGTTGGTGGATCTTGTGAATATATATATATAAAGGGTCACTGAATGCCACCCTGGATACCCTGGACTAAGCTGGCTTTGAATATTATTGATATATATATATCAAATGTCAAGGGAGACAGCTTAGTGGTTAAAAGCACTGGCTTCTCTTCCAGAGGATCCAGCCTCAATTATTGAAACCTACATGGTGGCTCACAACCATCTGTAACTCCAGTTCTGAGGGATCGGATGCCCTCTTCTGCCCCCAAGTGCACTGCACACACGTGCACAGAAGATTATATATATATATATATATATATATATATATATATATATATATATATACATATATATATATATATATGTGTATATATATATATATATATATGTATGTATACATGTAGGAAAGAACATCCACACACATGAAATAAAATCACTTTTTTAATTTAAAAGATCAAGTCATTGAAGTCAAAAGTGAAAGTAGGGACATCAGTATAATTTGACATAAATAAAAAAGGTCCAATAAACCGGGTGTGGTGGTGCTTGCTTTTAATCCCAGACTGGGGAGGCAGGGGGAGGTGGATCTCTGAGTTCAAAGCCAGCCTGCTCTACAGAGCAAGTTCTAGGATAGCCAGGGCTACACAGAGAAACCCTGTCTCAAAACAAAAAACAAACAACAAAGCAAAAAACAAACAAACAAAAAGAGTGTGCTATGTATGACTCTGTTCCAACCTAGGTGAAATGGATAAATTCCAAACTCACAAAATCTACCAAAATCAGCTGGAGAGGAAACGCACCTCCGAGTGCATTCACACCACGTGAGAACACGGAATAAGGAGTAACAATTGCCAAATACCCAAACTAAGAAAATACCAGGTCCAATGGCTTCAGTGTGAATTCTCTTCAACATCACAACAGTTTTAACATCCATTGTTCTCAAAGTTTCCAAAAGTCTGAAGAGCTGGCATTCCCTAACACAGTGTCTGAGGTCAGCGTTACCTGATCCTGAGGCTGGAAAACGAGCCTACAGGAAAACAGCAGACCAACCCCCATCCCTCATACATGAAAACACAAAAGTCCTCCACAAAATATTAAAAAAAAAACAAACTCAGCAGCACAGTGAAGTATTATATACTACGACCAAGTGGGGTCTGCTCTCAGGTTAAAACAAGACCACATTAACATGAAGGGGAAACCCATACTTCTTCGGATCAGGAACATACAAGATGCTCACTTCAACCCAACAGTGCAAGCTATAGTGGAGAGAGGGAGGGAGGGAGAGAGAGAGAGAGAGAGAGAGAGAGAGAGAGAGAGAGAGAGAGAGAGAGAGAGAACTATTAGCAATTAATAATTCCAGCACTCAGAGGCAGAGGCAGGTAGATCTCTGTGAGTTCAAGGCCAACCTGGTCTATGAATCCCAGAACAGCCAAGGCTACATGTGACATTGTGTCTCAAAAAAGTAACAACAATAACAACAACAACAAAATTCCAAAAGGAAATAAAGAACACAATTATATTTATAACAGCACCAAACAGAATACTTACAGACAAATTTAATCCAGTAGGTATAAGACTTATACTGTGAAAAATACAAAACATTCTAATTAAAGGAGGCCTAAATGAATAAAAAGCTATCCCTTATTCTTGGATTGAATTCTAATTTTACAAAGACAGTGATAACGACGTAAGTGGTCCTCAGATTCAGTACAATATCTATTAGAATCCCTAGGGAGGGATGGAAAGGGGACAGTTGTGTAATTATATTATAATCCCAAAAGCTAAAAGAAATAATAATAAATAAAACATAAGGGAGGGGCAGAAAGATGGCTCAGCACTTATGGAAGGGTGTTGCTCTTGCAGAGGACCTGAGTTCAGTTCCCTGCACCCTCACCTACCACTTCCACTTACAGCCACACAAAAATACACATTGTTTTAAAAAGCAGAGGAAAGTTTCATGGGCTTGGATCTGTTAATGATCGGTTCAGTGTGATGTCGCGGTAGTAACATCACAGCTAGTAGGGGAAGAGGGGGAGTTGGGTTTCACAAAACTTTAAAATTTTGTGCGCTACTATCAGGAAGTCTATAGACTGAGAGGATGCAGTTATATATCATATGTCTAAAATAAGGCCTATTGTCAGGGATCTATAAAGAACTCCTAGTCATTAGCTAGATTATTACTTGCCGAAAGGAGAGGAGATGTGTGGGGCCTGAAGGGCAGGGAGGAAGCAATCATGCTTTGGGGACAGTGGCTGGAAGGACCAGGGAGAGATGAGGAGCTGAACAGCTAGGAGCTGACTGTATGCTCACACTAATGCCATCTGATCCAACTCACAGGAAAAGGAGGGGGAGCGAGGGAAGCGAAAGTCTCAGACTGCATAAATAGGCAGCAAGCCAGTCGCAGCCCACACACACAGACCCCAACTTGCGGCTGTCCATCTCACCTACAGCTCTGGTCTCATCCTCAACTCAACCACAATCATGGCTCAGATGATGACTCTGAGCCTCCTTAGCCTGGTCCTGGCTCTCTGCATCCCCTGGACCCAAGGTACCAAGGAGGGAGAGGCTTTGGCTGGGGAAGGGGGCCATAGAGACACCTTATAAGCCGCAGCTGGGTCTGTGCACCTACCTTGCAGGCAGTGATGGAGGGGGTCAGGACTGCTGCCTTAAGTACAGCCAGAAGAAAATTCCCTACAGTATTGTCCGAGGCTATAGGAAGCAAGAACCAAGTTTAGGCTGTCCCATCCCGGCAATCCTGTGAGTGCGCTGATCGGGTGGGTACAGGCTGGTGGTTGGGTTGGGGAGGTGTGATGGGCCAGACTAAGAAAGCTTGCTGCCCTCCAACCCTCAGGTTCTCACCCCGGAAGCACTCTAAGCCTGAGCTATGTGCAAACCCTGAGGAAGGCTGGGTGCAGAACCTGATGCGCCGCCTGGACCAGCCTCCAGCCCCAGGGAAACAAAGCCCCGGCTGCAGGAAGAACCGGGGAACCTCTAAGTCTGGAAAGAAAGGAAAGGGCTCCAAGGGCTGCAAGAGGTGAGGCTGCTGAAGGGATGGAAGGGGAACAAAGAGGAGCCTCCCTCCACCTGCCTCTCACACTTCTTTTCTGCCCTGCCAGAACTGAACAGACACAGCCCTCAAGAGGATAGCCCAGTAGCCCGCCTGGAGCCCAGGAGATCCCCCACGAACTTCAAGCTGGGTGGTTCACGGTCCAACTCACAGGCAAAGAGGGAGCTAGAAAACAGACTCAGGAGCCCAAAGCAGCCACCTCATGCTGGCCTCCGTCCACACCCTTGCCCTGCTTCAACCATCACATCTGCACGGCCATCCCTTTCTTACCTGGCGGAGCTGCCTTCCCTGGGGTAGACCTAGAGAGTCAGAAGAAAGAGTGTCTCCCAGGGAATGAGGAAGGAGACAGCAGGACTGTCCCCTCTAGGAGGTCACTCAGGTCCCAAGACCTGAACCTGCTCTCCATGGCGCCCTTCCCTTGTCCTTGCACCTATGATTTATACCTAACTGAATAAAAAGGTGATCCAGCCTCAGCCCGAATTCCTCAGTTCCTGGTTGTGTGTGTGTGTGTGTGTGTGTGTGTGTGTGTGTGTGTTTATGAGTGTATGTGTGCATGTGTGTATGTGCATGTTTGTGTCTGTCTGTGTTTATGAGTGTATGTGTGCATGTGTGTATGTGCATGTTTGTGTATGTGTGTGTATATATGTGTGCGTGTGTATATGTGTATGTATGTGTGTTTGTGTGCATGTGTGTATGTGTTTATGTTTGTGTGCATGTGTGTGTATACGTGTGTGCATGTGTGTGTGTGTGTGTGTGTGCACTCGTGTGTGTTCATTTGTGTGTATGTGTATTGTGTGCATGTGGGTTCTATATTCACACTTGTGGGGGACATGACGAGGCCAGAGTGTCTTCCCCTATAGCTCCACTTCCCTCCTTTGAAACACAGCTGGATAAGCCGGGTAACCTGCTAGGGTCCACCCATTGCCACCCTACAATCCTAGGGTTACAGGAACATGCAGCCAGGCTTGGCTTTTACATGGGTGTTTGGGGGTTTGATTTCACAGCAAGTGCTCGCATCCCTAACCATCCCCTCAACCCTCTCTTCTAGTTTCTTGAAGCCAAGGACCAAGTCTCTCAGGACAGCTCTTTGAAAGTTCAAGATTCACACATAAATCCATCTTTCCTTCAAGAGGGCTCCAACCAGGCTCCCCTCTACCTCTTCTTAGAGAGGAGACCCGCCTATCCCCAGGCAGGAGTAAAGAAAACCACTGAGGAACCATGTCTATGTGGGAAAGCAGGGGACAGATCCTGGAGGATGGACGAGAAAGGCAGGGACCTAGGGAACCAGCGGTGGCTGTAGCAGTTTGCACAGAGCCCAAGCTGGCCGCAGCATTTACCACTTACAAAATCACCAAGGCATCTGCACGTGCCCCTCCCTCCTCCTGGGCTGGTGAAGACAAGTGACCCTAGTCTTTGGTCAATCAGGGGTGGTCTTAGCCTACACACTGAGATGTGCACAGCACATTAGAAGATGCTGTACATTATAAAGTGTCTCTTTAATTACTGTGGTTCCTCCTCCAAGCCGCTATACCAGAATGCTAGCAAAAAAACTTGCCATCAGATTCTCACTCATAAGGGAATCCCTCTCTCAAAGGCTGTGCAGAGTTCCGAGAACACTGGACCCCTTGTGAGACCTTCTACATGCCCATGTTGACCCCCACAGCCATGCTATCTTGGGATGCAGCCAAAAAAAAAAAAAAAAAAAAAAAAAAAAAAAAACTCTGACCCCTGGGATCCCCACAGGTTGTGTCTCTTCAGATGCATGCCAAATTTGAGATGTGGGAATTCTGACACTAGAGCCACTGAACTTTGACCTGAGTGCCTCCCCACACCTTTGGAGCCATCTGCCTGTCACTTCCCTCGCTGCCAGGCATTAGAGGCCAGTGTCCACAGCTGGATCTGCAGGACAGCCACCTCCACAGACTAGAGAAGCCCCTCCCTCCCTCTCCTGGCCCTCCAGGTCACACTCCCTCTTCCCCATTGTTACTTTAGAGTCAGACATTTACAAAAGGCAAAGGGGTCTTTCATATCTAGAACCCTTTATTCCCAGCCCTGCCCAAACTCAAGTCTGCTCTAAAATGAGAGGAAAATCAGGCAGAAGCAACGCCTAGCCAGGCCTGCTGGTCCAGGACTGGGTTCCAGCTACTTGGGAGACTGAGACAGGAGGATGACAGAGTAACAGCCTGCCTGGCTGCAAGAGAAGTTCAGGGTTAGCCTAGGAAACACTGCCCAACTTTTAAAAAAAAATTTCTTTTAGGTAAAAAATGTGGCTGAGGATAAAGCTGAGTTGTAGAATGCATGTTTAGAATGTGAGAGGCCCCAGACTTAATAACCAGTAGCAAAGGAGAAAAGTTCACTAAACGTCTCACTGTGGCTATGTGACTGGCGCTTGCCTCAAGCCCTGCTCTCAGTTAACATGCAATCCTTCTCTCTTTTTCTTTTTTTCTTCAGTGAATGAGGGACCACTTGTCCATTTCTTTAACAATTTTATCCGGTTCTTCCTTATTCTCATAAAATATTTCTTCAATCACACAAACATATTCATGGCTTTAAAAAGAATGTTTAATGTTTTTTTTTCTTGCAAGAAAGTGCCAGAATCTTGTTCTAAGCAGCAGCATCCCCCACCCTGACCTTTAACCCCTAAGATATTTCTTCTGAGCTCTACTGCAGATGTGCAAATCCCTGTAACTACTGAGCATGCTGAGTGCCATCAATAGACCTCTTGCTATAAAAAGTGAGGATTTAGCTCTCTCACCACTTCCCCTGCCACGCCGCCTTCTGCATGCAATGCCCACAGTCCCTGTATCACACCATGCTCCATTTATATTACCAGAATTGTGCAGACGTCCGTTCACTGAGGAACACAGAGTGATGTGTGCACACTTCTTACCCCTCCTCTGTCGCTCAGTTTTCCCCTTTTCTTGACTTCTCTTTAAGCTCTTTTGGGGATTGAACTAGGACCTCAGACATGCTGGCCAAGGGCTCTAGTGAGATACTTTCATGCCCCACTTCTAGCATTTTGTTTTTCTTTTACTTAAGATTTAAATTTGGGGGCTGGAGAGATGGCTTAGAGGTTAAGAGCACTGACTGCTCTTCCAGAGGTCCTGAGTTCAATTCCCAGCAACCACATGGTGGCTCACAACCATCTGTAATGGGATCTGATGCCCTCTTCTGGTGTGTCTGAAGACAGCTGCGGTGTGTGTACTCATTTTTAAAAGATTTAAATTTGTTTTCAATTTAGTGTGTGCATTTGTGTACAAGCATACAGAGGCCAAAAGAGGACACTAGATCCCCTGAGCTGAAGTTACAGGCAGTTGTGAGCTTCTTCCAGTCCTCTTCTGGCCTCCATGGGTGGCACATGTGGGGCATAACTCACACAGTCACACAGACACACACACACACACACACACACACACACACACACACACACACACATGCATGCATTAAAAAATAAATCTTCACTAGGCAGTAGTGGCACACGCCTTTAATACCAGCACTCAGGTGGCAGAGGCAGGCAGATTTCTGAGTTCGAGGCCAGACTGGTCTACAAAGTGAGTTCCAGGACAGCCAGGGCTATAAAGAGAAACCCTCTCGAAAAACCAAAAAAAAAAAAAAAAAAAAAGGTAAGTGTTACAGAATATTTGAACCTGCTTCTAGTTGTGGTGTGGTGTGGCTCAGCCCTTAGCATATACCTTTCATCCCTCTGGCTGGAATACAGACACACTCTTAGTACACACCTTTAGTCCCAAACAATGAAGGTAATGTTAGTTTGTAGAAGGAAGCAGCCATGTTTGAAAGTGTTGTCTAATTGAGTGGCAGACAAAGTGATGAATCAGAGAAAGATCTGACAGAACAGGATACACCCAACTTTCAGGAGAAGAGAGAGGAAAGGGAAGCTACTTAAGGGAGAGACAGACAGTACAGAAAGAGCATATTCGTGGAGACCATGCAGTGAGGAGAGAGAGAGAGAGAGAGAGAGAGAGAGAGAGAGAGAGAGAGAGAGAGAACAGCACTGTTGTGTCCGGCCAGCACTGCTCACATGTCTGAGTTCTAGTCTGGAAAGGCATCTTGGAAACCTGGAAGAGAAGAGGGAGCTAGGCGGACGAGAGAAAGATGTAGCTAAGACAAAATTCTGATCAAAGCTCAATTTTACTATTTCCAACACTCAGATATGAAGGAGGGGAAGGGGCCCAATTCCTGCCAAATCATCTTGGAGTAAGGTTGCAGGTGGGCTCGGGAACAGCTAGGAGGCAGGCAGTGGGAGTGGCAGGATGATAGGGCAGCAAGCTCCGCCCCGATGCTCTCAAACTCTGAAACCTAAGCAAACAGGTTTCAGGCTGGGGAGGGGAGGTTACACAGCACAGAGAGGGGTGAAGAGGCAGTTTTACTGGGATGGTTGTACAGAGAGAGGGTGTAGAGAGAGAACAGGCTAGACACAGGTAAAGATAGAAATGAACCAGAGATGAGAAAGAGCGGGAAGACTGCTAGAGTTAGTTTGGGGCCAAGCGGAGCAATTCAAGAGAGGCTGAGAGAGAAGCCAGATTGAGTCAGCCAGCTTGGAGAGGAGTTTGAGCCAGAACAGCGGAGTTGAACCAGCCAGTTAGAGTTCAGAAAGAACTAGGAAAGGGTGAGCTTACTCAGCAGTGAGACTCAGAGGCTGAAAACCATTTAGGTCTGATTAGATTGTACAGAGGCTAGACACTTCCAGGGCTAAGGCTAGGCTAGCAGATGGAGGCAGTAAGCCTCAGAGAGGACAGTTATTATCCAAGAGAATAAAAGTTATTTTTACAGGTAACACTAAACGGCTGGTTAGAAAAGGAAACACTTCAGCAAAGGCCCATTCACCAACCATGAACGGAAATTATAAGTCTGAAGAATTCTTCATGGCTTCTTCCTCTACCCAACCACAGTATGTACTTCACTGAGCACTGTGCTAACAGGCAACAGAAACTGTAAAAGGGAAAACAATTGCTAAATTTTGCTCTAAACTTTACAGAATTGCCCTCTAAACATGAGAACATTGCAATCTCTGTAATCTTGTGTTTTCTTTTTAGCTCTGAAGTATTAAACTACCTTATTTGTTGGTTTATTTTTACAGTGTGTGTGTGTGTGTGTGCATGTGCACACACATGCACTTGAATATGGATACCATGACATGGATGTGAAGGACAGAAAGTTCTCTCTGCTACACAGGTTGCAGGTGTCAAACCCAGGTCACCAAGGTTGACAGAAAAACCCTTTCCCTAATGGTCCGTCCTGCAGGTCCATTTGTTGCTGTTAATTTTAGCTGAGGTTTGCCTATGCAGCACAGACCGAGCTTAAACTCGGCACGAAGTCTAAGCTGGCCGTCAGCTCCCTACCACCCCACTGTTACAGTCTTCTGAGTGTTAGGGTTATAGGCATGAGTCACCATACTTAGCTTAAGAAGACATCTAATGCTTTTTGTATTTTTAAAATTAATTTGGGTGAGTGCCTGTGTGTGTGTGTGTGTGTGTGTGTGTGTGTGTGTGTGTGTACACAACAGATGTATGAGCCTCAGTGAGGGAAGAAACGGGACGTCAAGTGTCCATTTTTGGTTTTGTTTTTAACCAATCTCCACCTATTTCTTTGAGGTAAGGTTTCTCCCTGTACCTGGTGCGCATGTTTTCTTGGCCAGGCTGGAAGCCACCCCCAACAATTTCCTGCCTCCCTCTCCCTTAGAGCTGGGGTCGCAGATAAACATCAGCTTTGTTACATGGATACTAGGATCTAGTGGCAAACTGGAACACCCCAGAACTCTGTTGATACTGTTAATTTTTGCTTTAGATATATTGGTTGTGATAATAGTGCAATAACATAAATCAATTCAATACTAAGAGACTAAGCAGACATACCTCATTTGAACCTCCATATGGTTCAAAATCATACAGAGCGATCGGTTTCTGATCTTGACGCCACGGGCGAGAGGAGGGACGCGCCACTGGCTCCGCCACTAGGGGGCAGCAGCATCGCCGCGGTCCTATGTCAACTACAGAACAGCCCTGGCTTGCGTGCTTCATCTTTGTGAAACTGATTTGTTTTTATTAATTGTGTATCGTGTTAGAAAAGATATTTATCATTTATTTGTCCCCATTTAAGAATAGAACAAATTTCTTTTCCGCTCGTCAGTTTCAAGCCTTTCATCAGGCACAGAACAGCATTTCGTCTCTCGAGAAGCCTCTAGGGAATAAAGAAACTTTTGCTTAGAGTGGGTTCGGTTGCTAAGTAATTTAGGACGCTAGAAGTGATGTGAACTTCCTTCAGCCTTTAAGTCAAATATTAGTTATTTCGTGTCGTCAAAATTTGGTGCCATGGATTCGGGAACATCAGGGTGTTTGGGTGGGTACCATGGAGGCAAACTCCTTCTATTGACCGCCACCCTCTTGCCTAGTTGAATACCCGTAGACTCAAAGGCCTGGATGGGGGATCTGACCACGCATGCGAGCCCCACCCCCTGCTTCACCCTCATCCAGTCCTCGGCGTTCAGTGAGCCCTTAGCGAGGAGCTGGGAGGCGACAGATGACTTTGGAGACTTGGGGACTCCAGATGCTAACGCCTGCGCAGCCTCAGAGCTAATCCGCCTGGACCCAGAAGTCTAAAGCCATCCTCTCCAGGCTCGGCGCGCCCCCTGCAGGCCGGAGAGTAGAGACGTTGTTTACATCAGCCAACTTAAACCACCCCGAGAAGACCTAATAGCACACAGTGTCACAACTCCAGGACACGCACTCATTCAAACATCCAGCCTGGGTCCTCTCCCGTTCACTCCCTTGCCTCCCTAGTTCCACGACAAACTTTATTGACTTTCCAGACTCAAGTATGAGTGGAGAGTTCCTTATCCCAAATGCAAAGGGCCCCTCTTCCAATTCTCCCTGTTCTGGTACAAGGATTTGGTCAGACGATGCAGGTTCCTTGGTGAGTAGGAAGCCAAGCTGAGCTAAACCCCGCTGAGGAATCCTAACCTGGGACAACTTTCCCAGGACTCATCCTGAACCAGGATGCAGAGGCAACTTGGCTTAGCCGAGTCTGAACTGAGTGAGGTGGTGGTCCACAGGCTCCACGAAGAGAATCAGAAACATTTCAAACCTACCTGATCTGCGGACCTCCACCCCCACCCCCACCCCCGACCCCGCCCCAGCCACGCCCTTACTCTAAGTGAAATCTAAACCAATGGCTGGGTGTGGATGACTGAAAGCAGCTAATATATTAGAAGAAGAATCTTTAGATCGGTTTGCATAAGATCATCGGGGGGGGGAGGGGAGGCCACCAATACTGTCTTCACACTGGGGAGACTGAGAACCAGCAGGCTGCTCAGTCGACCAGGCTGGGTGCTTCTGCAACCTCTGGCTGGCAGTGAGGGGCTGGGGAATTCCTAGAGAGCCGCCATACTGGAGGAAGACTGAAGAAGCTGAGTTAATTGGCCACAGGGAAATATGGCAGCAATAAGACAGATAACTCAGCAGTGAGTCACATAGGCAAGTGGTCCTCTTCAGATCTGGCCCACCAACAGAAGACGCCATCCTGCCCACAGTTAGAGTGGGTCTTTTCCGTTCAATAGGTCTGACCAAGAAAACCTCTCATAGGTATACACAGAGGGTTATCTCAAAGTAGATTCCACATCCAGTCAATATGAACTGTCACAGTGCCTGTGTCCTTTCCCTCTCTTCTCACCCCTACTCGCCCCCTCTTTCCCTGATTCCTCTTCATCTCTCCAATTGTATGTGGGCATTTGCACATGTGTATGTGGGTGCATGTCACTTGTATATGTGTGTGTGGAAGCCAGAAGCCAATTTTGTGTGTGTGTGTGTGTGTGTGTGTGTGTGTGTGTGTGTGTGTGTAAAAGAGACAGAGAGACGGAGAGACAGAGTGTGTAAGGACTCAGGGAAGCTAGAAGAGGCTGTCAGGTACCCCAGATCTGGAGTTACAGACAGTTGTGGTCCAACTAATGTGAGTGCTGGGAACTGAACTCCAGTCCTCTATATCAGCAGCAAACATTCATAACCATTAAGCTACCATCTTATTTTCTAAAACAGGATCTCCCACTAACCCTGCAATTTACTGACTAGGCTAGGCTGGCTAGCTAGCAAGTGCAAGAGGATTCACCTGTCTCTGCCTTCCCAGTGCTGGGCCTCCAGCACCGTACCTGGCTTTTGCGTGGGGGCTGGGTGTGCAAACATATGTCTTGGGCGGGTACAGCAAGCACTTTCCCAGCTGAATCATCTCACCAGCTTCCCCCACCCCTGGTCTTTTAATGCTGGCAAGGCTCAAGACTTGGAACTTAGGACCTCTTCTACCTACGCTCCCTCTCTTAGTGATCTCATTGTCTTCAGGCCTTAAATACCACCTGTACGCTTCCAAATATGTATCTTCAGATAGCATCTTTCCCCTGAACTCCAGACATGCCAGCTACCTACTTAACATTCCCATTTATGTATCCAGGGTGCAGCTTCAATGCAACCAATCAGAACTGAACTCCTGGTCCACCACAAACCCACTTTTTTCCAGCCCTCCACATCTCAATAACTGTCCCATCCACTGACTTCTTCTTGCCTCTGCTTTCTCTCGCATCCTCTGCTGAGCCCCAGTCCACTGGCTCTACAATCTTTCCAGATCTGAACACGTCTCAGTAGCTCCAAACACTGCCTGTGTCCCCTGAATTACTGCAATAGCCTTCAGCCACAACTCCTTGCTCCACACTCCTTTGGTTTAGTCTACATTTAACAGCTATATGGAATCTTTTAAACATTAAGTCAGATATGTCAGGGTTCTGCTCCTCCGGCTAAGGGCTCAAGTCACTCAGTGAAGTAGACACCTACAGTGGTTGACAGACGTGCACTGTCATTTCTTATTGTCTGTGTCCTATGCTCTGCTCTTTTGGACTCTAGGCTGCTCCTCACATTCTTGCTTCTTGGCCTTCCAATCTGTTGTTTTCTAACAAGAATGTTTCTCCCAGGTCTCTGTGTGGCTCTTTCTTTCTTCCTCTCTCTCTCTCTCTCTCTCTCTCTCTCTCTCTCTTTCTTTCTTTCTTTTTCTCTTCCTTTCTTTGTGTCAACTCTCTGTTTTTATATCATTAAAGACTCCTCTGACTGCCTGATTTAAAATAACACACACCCTACACACCTACCACTTTTGCCTTTGAGGGGATGGAGAGTGAGGTCTCACCATGCAGCCCTGGCTGCCCAGGAACTAGGTACCCTTGGCTCTTCCTACTGGGATTAAAGTTCTGGGATTAAAAGTATGTGTCACCACATCTAGCCTCTCGCCTTCTTTTTAAAAATAATTTAAAGTTTTATTTGAATGTCTGCATATGTGTATGTGCATGCATGTGAAGTTACCTAGGGAAGCCAGAAGAGGGAGTCAGAGCCCCCGGAGCTGGAGTTATAGGCAGTTGTAAGCCACCTGATGCGTGTGTTGGGCCCAGACTTCTGGTCCTCTGGGAGAACAGCAAGTGCTCTTAACTGCTGGGCCATCCCTCCTGTTACCCACTCTTGACTTCTCTATTTTTCTTTGTGGCAGTTGTTGCCATCTGACTGTAGATTTTGTTGTTTGCTTATTGTCTGTCTCCTTCACTGAAATAGCAACTCTGCAACAACAGGAAGGTTTCTGCTTTGTTAGCTACTGTCCCCCAGTGTTGGGGACAGCCGGGCACAGAGGAGGACTCAGTCCATACTATGTGAGTGTGCTGCAGATGTGACATGGATGCCCTCCCTGTACACTGTTTCCTCATTACTGCACTCTTTCCTGCTGACTCTTGGGATCATTCCCAACAGGCACTCAAGGGAGAGGGTAACGAAATAACTGAAAGTCTCATGAGTCTGCACTGCACTGTTGTGTGACGAGAACCTTGACGAGGCAAAGGCAAACTCAAAAAGGCTTAGTAAGAAGGGACGTATGGCTGCACCTTTTACAGAGGTGAGGGCAGCCAGCCACTGCACATAAACTAGCATAGCTTCAAACTCTGGGCTTTCTCTGCTAGACAAAGTAGACACTAAATGTGCTGCATGAAAATTCTGCGCATTGAAAGGACTCCACGTCTTCATCATCCCGAAGGCCGCTCCTGCAGCTGGAGGCAGCCAGTTCCTTCTGGTGCTGGTATATCTTAGAGGCCCACCTGAAAATGAAGACCATTCACTTCCCCTATTTTTCAATCCTAGAGAATGTCTACATGAAGATTGTGATCAAAGAAAAAAGCAAAACCTAACAAGTTAAAGGCTACGCTACCTTCCTGTGCTTTCCTCCTTGACTTCCAAAAACATCTAAGGCCTGTTCGCTCACATATGCATGTCGTGAGCACATCCATTTAGGGGTGGTGCTGTAATATAGACAACACCCTTAGGTCACATTGTCACTGGGGAACTACAGTCCAAGTTTCCTACCAGGGCCCTGGGGCAAAGAGCTGTTTGGTTTGACTTGATTTGTTTGGGTTTTGTTCTGGCTTGGTTTTTGGTTTTTGATTGTTTTTTTGCTTGTTTTTCTTTTTCCGCTTGTTTGTTTGTTTTTATTTAAGAGTGTGTGTGTGTGTGTGTGTGTGTGCTTCAGAGGCCAGAAGAGGGCATCAGTTCCCCTGGAGCTTAGGTTACTGGTGGTTGTGAGCCTCCCTGTGTGTTTACAGGGAACCAAAACCAGGTCCTCTGCAATGGCAGCATGCACTCTTGACCAGGAAGCCATCTCTACAGCCCCATTCAGGCTGCTCCCTCCTTTATAGTCCATGAAACCAAGGACTGAGATAGAAGGACTTTAGGTATCATTGAGAAGAACTAGACAAAGTCATAGCTCTGGCCCTAGGACGAGATGTGACCTCCTGAGCTGACTAAAAGATTGCCAGTGGGAAAATATCCAAACCAGGCTCTAGAAACCCTACACCTTTTAAGATGGCAAGAGGCTTTCTGATAAAGAACTGAGCAGGTCTTTCAGTCATGTAGATAGGGCCAAGTCCCTTAGGAAAGCTAGTTTATTACAGAGAGCTTGGAAAATAGTATAAGATCTGCCTAGAGCATAGATAGGAGCAACAGTGTCTTTGGCCACAGTCTGCTCTCCCCATTGAGCGTCTACTCTACTTGGTAATAACCTCTGCCTATCCACTATTCTCTGTCTGTGTCTCCTGGGACTTCAAGAGAGAATACACAGAAGGGAAGGTTTCCAACTGAGATCCTGGTGTCAAGTCCCATCCTGTGTGTCACTAGTGATGTTCTGAGTGACTATGACAATTGTGCAACCTCCTGATGTCCTGGGTCCTCTGTCTCCATGCAGAGAGATTATCTCTGCGCTCATATATAAAGGCAACCAATCCCAGGGTTGGGACCCACTTTGAGGATCTACTTTCTGCAGTCTCTTCTGGTAAAGCTTACAGTATCCCTGGAGATTCTGACAGAAAATGGGTGGCACACTGTAAGGATATAGGAAAATTTCCCACTCTCCACTCACAACTCAGAGCTTGCACAACCTCTGATTACCATATATGGGAGCTCTTCCTACCCCAGGCTGTTGGCTGCAGTGCTGGGTAGGTCTTGCAGCTTCACACTGACAAAAGGGTCATGGGAACTACTGCATATGTAGACTATTGGTCAGAAGCACAAGCCACAACTGGTGCCTGTGATGGACATCCGAACCTCATAGCAATTTTTGAGGACTGAGCCCTACAGCTGTTGGAAAGATGCTGTCTTCAACTGAGAGGCCACAGGTGGTGTTGCCAGGGGCAGCAGGAGACCACAGCTCAAGCCCCTTGTGGACCGGAAAGTTCCCTTCCCCACAGGGGCTTCCACTCAGGCAAAACTGACACCTGAGTGTACTGCAGGGGATTCCAGGATGGCCGAGTGACACAATATTAGAACTTAACAAAATGGGAGCTTATTAAGTACTTAGGCAAATGACAGAAATGGAAAAGACAGAGGTTCTTTTCATATGATAAAGGCTTTCTCACCTAGGTTGAGCATAACTCTAGAGACTAGAGTCCCTGGCAATAAATAGCCACCAAAGCTTCTAGATCCTTTTTCTCAAGAACGTGAAGAACAGATTTCATGGGAAACAAGTGGTGAGTTTTTAGAAGGGAGTGTTGTCACAGAAGAGGGCTTAAGGGGAAGAAATCAAGTGGCACTCCCATGCAGCAGGGGGGTCACTACTGAGGGCCTTTGTCTAAAGGGTAATGAGACTCTACAGAGTTGAGGCATAGGGAAGTGAGTTGGTTGGTCCAACTGGTCTACCTGGACTCATGGCTGATGCCCGTGAACCTCTGCATCCTCCTGACTGGACTGGAATTTTGGAGACAGCTTCAAAGCCAATTAAATCTCTGATCATGAGTAGAATCCAGGCAGCTATACCCATTACGTTTCTATGTAAAAGGAAAAGAGGGATAATAAGAAATCAGAGCACAGCCAGGCAGTGGTAGCACACACCTTTAATCCTAGTACTTAGGCAAATGACAAATGGAAAAGGGAGGCAGAGACAGGCGGATTTCTGAGTTCAAGGCCAGCCTGGTCTACAGAGTGATTTCCAGGACAGCCAGGGCTATACAGAGAAACCCTGTCTCGAAAAAAACAAAAAAACAAAAAAAGAAAAAAAAAAAGAAAAAGAAATCAGAGCACAAACAGCACCTAACCTCTGTCATTTCTGGCCCCTGACTAAGACAGAACTTCCCATAGAACTAAGGACATTTCTGCCTCCTGGCCAAGACAGAATGAGTTGTGGAGACATGAAGCAGAAGGTACTCATTTTCCAGGTCTCCTGACAAGCTCCTTGCTCCTCTTGTCATCAGAGTAATAATAGAAATGAACAGAACACATTCCAAGGGGTGTGGGATTTTGAAAGTCACTCTTATGTGTCTCTCCAACATGTGTGTGCGTGTATGCATGTGTATGTGCGTGCTGTGTATGGGTGTGTAGTTTACTATGTGATCCTGTATGGTCCTAATCACATTCTTTAAAAAGATGTAATTTACAACAATGTTCAAAGATTAAGCAAAGCTTAAAATTTAAGTAAAATTGTATGTGCAGATTTATCTTCTCGAAGAACTTCCTTGTGTAAGTGCAAGTGCCAGGGGTACATTTAGATGTTTAAACGGGTGTGAGAGAAGAATGCTGACATTAGAACTCAGGCTTACAAACACTCTGACCAAGCTCATTTGTTGCTTTGACACACACCCCCCCTCGCTTGAGCCATCGTTGGGGCAACACTGTCTCTGCAGGCAATCTTTGCTCTATCAGTTGTGCTGAAGTTTCTTCACTCAGCCAGCAGGACAGGCAAGCTAGATTGTGGGGTAAAGGGCCTTTTCCCTGCTTCACATCCCCTTAGTTTTCTCTATCTTTCCATCCTGCCTCTCATATGTCTGGATTAATTTGCTAGAACAGCCCATAAATCTTAGGAAAACACATTTACTGTTTATGATAAAGGATGTTACAGAGGTCATAGTTGTTATTCTAATGCTGTGACGGGACACCATGACCAAGGCAACTCTTATAAAAAGAAAGCATTCATTGAGGGCTTGGTTAAAGTTTCAGAGGTATAATCCATAATCAACATGGTGGGGACCATGGCAGCATGCAGGCAGGTATATTGGAGCAACAGTTGAGAGCTATATCCTGATCCATAAGCAGAGAGAAACTGTGACATCAAGCCTGGCTCGAGCTTTTGAAACCTCAAAGCCCACTCCCAGGGACACACTTCCTCCAACAAGACCACGCCTCCCAATCCCTCTCAAGTAGTGCCACTCCCTGGTGACTAAGCATTCAAATATATGAGCCTATGGGGGTCACTCTTATTCAAACCACCACAAAGGGCTACAGGGAAAGTCTTGAGAGAGACCTTCACAGATGTGTGAGGCACACAGAGCTTCTACTCCCTTTCCAGGGAGCCCCACTTTCTCAGCTTTTCAGAAACCTAATTTGGTCCTTTTGAAGTTTCACTATGTGGCCATAATTGATGATGTTATGGCTATAGGTTTATGAATTTACCCTGCCTCTGGACTCTCTTAGGTGAAGGGGTCTGGCATTCCAGCCTTTTTATCCCTTCTCAGCAATATAAAAAAACTCTGATTACTACAGAGAGTTCAAAGATTTTAGTATATATTTGCTGGTAGAGAGGGGGGACCAGAAAGAACAATTGTTTAAACTACTTTGTTATTATTTATGTGTGTGTGTCTATCTGTCTGTTTGTCTGTCTGTCTGCGGAAGTCAGAGTGGGTGAGATCCTCTGGGGCTGGAGTTAAGCGTTGCTCTGATGTGGATGCAAGAATCAAACTCTTCAAGAACAATGCATGCTCTTAACCACCGAGTCCTTTCTCTAGTCCCAAGCTTATACTTCAAAAGATGGTTCACAAAGCTACATGTGATTGTGCACACCAAGTTCAAGGCCAACCTGGTCTACATAGAGTGTTCTAGAATAGAGAAGACTACATAGAGAGACCCTGTCTCAAAAAAAAAAAAGGTAATAAAAGGGATTTTAATAAAACATCCATTTGAGAAGTAGTCAAACCTGGATTTAAAGGCTTTGGTGCAATAACGTAGCAGCACTGGGTCTGACTATGGTGAGGGTCATTACTTCCCTGGCCATGGATCAGGTGGGCAGTGCCGATTCCCACCTCTGCCGTGTGCTACGTACTCTGTGCTGCATGCTATGCCCAGTATATAGTTGGCACGGGCAGGGTGGGCGGGTAGTACCAGCTGTGTGGTTGTGTTCTCTGAGCCTCCTACTCTGAATGTGTAAAACAAGGATCACAATACAATAAGCACATGTCAGAAGATGCTGGGAACATTACACAAAGTATGGTTGGCAGAGGGATTGATCCAGAGCACAGAAGATAATCAGAATGCTATTGTGATTATTATTATTATTATTTTGGTTTTTTATTTTTTTGTTTTTCGAGACAGGGTTTCTCTGTATAGCCCTGGCTGTCCTGGAACTCACTTTGTAGACCAGGCTGGCCTCGAACTCAGAAATCCACCTGCCTCTGCCTCTGCCTCCCGATTGCTAGGATTAAAGACGTGTGCCGCCACGCCCGGTGCTATTGTGATTATTACTAATGAATGAAAACTGATAAATGTGAGAACTGTAGGGCCAGCTTAGGAGGTCAATGCACTCAATGTCAAGCCTGGTGTCTTAGGGTTTTACTGCTGTGAACAGAAACCACAACCAAGGCAACTTTTATAAGGACGACATTTACTTGGGGCTGGCTTATAGGTTCAGAGGTTCAGTCCATTATCATCAAGGTAGAAACATGGTAGTATCCAGCCATACAGGGGCCTGGAGGAGCTGAGAGTTCCACGTCTTGTTCTGAAGGCTGCTAGGATGAGGGTATTAAAGCCCATGCCCACGGTGACACACCTACTCCAACAAGGCTACACCTCCTCATAGTACCACTCCCTGAGCCAAGCACGTACAAACCATCACAGCTGGTCACTTGAGCTTGATCCCTGGGACTTCCACAGCGGTAAGAGAGAGCCAACACCCTCAGAGTTAACCTCTGACCTCCACTCCTGTGCTATGACATGTGCCCACCTCCTCCCAGGCACACACACACACACGAAAAATAATCATAATTTCCAACTATCTTTAAGTCAGGATGTAAGAACACATTTGCCTTCCCTGGTGAGAAAGAGGAGACAATGGCTTGAGACATGGCTCTGAGAGTGAAGGGCCTGCTATGAAGCGCAAGGATCTGAATTTGGATCCCCGGAACCCACCTTAAAAAGTAGGCACGCAGTGGCACACACCTGTAACCTTCGTGCTTGGTGAAGCAGAGACAAAGGGGGAGCCTGAAGCTCACAGCTGGTCACAGCTGGTATTAGCAAGTCAGTGAGCTCCAGGTTCAGTGAGACCCTGTCTCCAGAGCTAAGGTGTAGAGTCATGGACGAGGTCCCTGATATCAACCTCAGGCCTCTGCGTGGCGTGCACACGAATGTGGATGTTCCCATCTGACACACACATACAGAGGACCCCAAGTGTGGGTGCAAAGGGCTGGGTGGGTACCCCATATATTAGCTGTTCTTTTGCAGTCTTCTCTTCTGGTCTTTCTCACAAGGATGGGAAATCACTTATTCCTCCCTGATCTTTCAATTCCTTGAAATTTAGGGATTTGTCTCAGAAGGAGCTGGCTAGCCCCTCTCCTTAGAAATCCCCTCTAGGTTCCCAGGACTGAGAGAAGGGAAAGATGGAGGGGGCTGTTCCAGCCTGTGCTCCCTCCAGCTGTTCCTCTGACCCAGGCTTTGGATTTGAGAAAATGAACAATGCCTGTAGATCCAGGTAGCTGATTCACAGGGACCTGAGCTGTGGGCTAGGAGGCCTGGGCCCTCTCCTTAGGAACCTTCCCTTCCAGCTCAGCCTGTTCCAAGAGAGGGACTGGCCCCCAGATGGTGACTTGGAAGGCACTGTGATGACAAGGAAAGACCATCCAGGCTCTCACGCTTGCTCTGAAGGTACCATGGAGCTGGCTTCAAAACCGGCCTCATCAGAAAGAAGAAAGTGGTGAGGGTATAGAGAAGCCCACTGGGCTCTAACTACCCAGCTAATGCCACTATCCAGAGGACAACGCAAGCCCTCCCTGGAACTGACAGGACACGGATTTTTTTTTTTCCCAGACTTTTGCAGTTCTCAGAGCTAAAGCCAAAGAAAGCAGAGGGTGAAGACTCTGAGTGGGGGGAAGAAGGAAGCCAAGGTCATGTTTTGCCAGAAAAAAAAGGGGGCAGAGGGGGGTAAAGGGGAAGACCCAGAACGGGCCATCGAGGGGGAATTTTGGGACAGAAAGTGAAAGCTCAAGGCATAAATTGGAGCTGGTGGCAGCCTCAGCAGGCTCAAGCGGGCTCACTGGGGCACACACAAGCTCACTTGCACTTGGCTCCTGAACCCCTTCACGCCACAGGAGGACATCTGAGCGATTCCAGTCACTCCCCTGTGAACCCGTCGGAGCCTCGGCCTCTCAGATTCTTGCGCACACAGTCTCTCAGGCTCACTCACTCTCTGTGGCCTGCCTCAGATTATCTGCCATGGCCCCCCGTGTGACCCCACTCCTGGCCTTCAGCCTGCTGGTTCTCTGGACCTTCCCAGGTAAGGCTTGGGAGATGACTACGGTAGGGGCCACAGTGACCTGTGGACAATATGTAGGTCTTAGACTATTACAATGGTCATGAAAGACCCTCCGAGTTCAGAGTCAGTGGATCCAAGGGCTCCTTATGCCTTCTGTGTGTGCCTGTCAATATGAATGTGCCTGTATCCAGGATTCCAATGTGGCTCAGCTCTGTCATATCCTGGGGCTTATAGCTGTGGGCTCCATGTCTTGTTACCTCAGCTTCCAGGCAACAGAAGGAAGGAACAGTGTATCTTCCTTGAGGGACCTAAGACTATAATTAAGTGGGTGGAGTGTTTGCCTTGCCTTCGTGAAACCCTGGTTTCAATTGCACCACTGGGGTTGTGGGGGTGAGAGCTTTGCTGTGTATTTGCTTCCATCTGAGAGAACAAGAAACACTGAAGACATGCTTAATAACTTGTTCCCCTTTTGGGGGTTGCATTTTTAAGGGCCTTGGTTTGGTTTGGTTTGGTTAGTTTGGTTTAGTTTGGCTTTTGAGAAAGCATCTGTCCATGTTGCCCAGGCTAGCCTCCATCTCCTGGGCTCACGTGATCCTACATCTCAGCTTCCCTCCTGGTAGCTGGGACTCCGGGTATGGCAGCCAGCTGCTGTAGTCATTCAGAAGCCTGAAGGAGTCTCAGCCGAGGCAAGCCTCCCCTGTCCCAGCATTCTTCTGTTAACTCTCCATTTGCTAAAACACTGTAAAAGCTGAGAAAACCTGGGAAAGGGTGTATGACCCCAGCATTTGGGATACGTTGAAAAATGGTTATTTACTAAATGGCTTAGAAGACTACAATATGTTCAGCAGCCAACTGAGCCACAGTGGCACTCAAGGCTGAATATCAGGTCCAGCAATCACACACAGAGAGATGCTATCAAAGCCACTTAGGGACTGTGGCCTCCCTTCCTCATGGTCTCAGGGTCTTCTCCCCTTCTTTCTCCTATCTCAGCCCCAACTCTGGGGGGTGCTAATGATGCGGAAGACTGCTGCCTGTCTGTGACCCAGCGCCCCATCCCTGGGAACATCGTGAAAGCCTTCCGCTACCTTCTTAATGAAGATGGCTGCAGGGTGCCTGCTGTTGTGTGAGTTGCTTGTGGAAAGAATATCTGGCCCCATCCCCCCATGAGCCCTTGCTGATGCCATCATGGCTTTAACCCTGAACTCATGGCAGAGCCCAGTTTTCATGGAAGCCTATGAAACAGGTCCCTACAAATAGTCTCCAAGCCTCTGCTCCTTACTCTAGAGCCTTCTAGGAAACTGGGTTCCAGGGCTTTTATTCTCTCCAACCTCTGGCTACAGGTTCACCACACTAAGGGGCTATCAGCTCTGTGCACCTCCAGACCAGCCCTGGGTGGATCGCATCATCCGAAGACTGAAGAAGTCTTCTGCCAAGGCAAGCCTGACCCTCCTCAGTCCTGCCTCCGCCCTCCCAACACCCCGAGATTCCAGCTCATGACCCTGCCTCTCCTCCCTCCCCTTAGAACAAAGGCAACAGCACCAGAAGGAGCCCTGTGTCTTGAGTAAAGAGATGTGAATCACTCTGGCCCAGGAAACCAAGGACCAGAAGAGAGGACCAGGCCTCCTGATGCTCTGTCCCAGACCTAACCCAGCCAAGTCTGTGCCTAGAGAGTCGATGTGAGTGTGGACAAGAGAGTTTGTGTGGCTAGAACACCATCTCTCTGTGGCTAGACTGCAGAGCTTCCAATAAAGCCGCTTGGTACCGTGGATCTGTCTGTCAGCCTCTGTTCTCTCTCGCCCCAGGAGGACAGGAATAGGAAAGGAGGGGGTGGAATGGCAGGATATATTTCCACCCTGAGCTCTGAGCAATCTGTTCCCCAGCCTCCACCTGACACCCTGATGCTCCCGGAACCAGCCCCACAGTGAAGGACCTGGCCCAGGTCTCTATGTGCTCCTCATACTCTATCCAGCCACACAAAGCTTGCATTGGTTTGCAATGTTCACAAGAAGCCTCAGACTTTTCCATCTTTGCCACCTAGACAGGCGCTTAAGCATCCATGTGTCTCAGGGACAAGGAGTAGGGGAACTTCAGTGAGGATTAGAGGGTGGGCAGAAGACATGGCTCCACTCTCTAGGAGAAGTTCTCGATCCCCCCCCCCCCCAACGCTCCCACTCCACCCCACCCTCATCCCCAAGTTGCTCCCTCTAATATTCTTCTCCGTCCTCTGCCCTACTTGCTTCCTTTCTGGGTCTGGATGTTTCCTCCTCCAGGAAATCATCCCTGACTCAGACTGGGTTAGGTAGTTTTGCTTCCTCCCAGATTCCCAAGGCTCCGCACCTCTCCTCCTACACACCACCCACCTACAGCACACAGACACACACACACGCACACGCACATTCACACACAGCACTCATTACAGTAACCTATTTTTGTTAGTTTGTCCTTCTCCCTGGACAAGGGTCATATCTGTGTTGGTTTCCAGCAGATCACCTGGCACAAGATAGGGAGTCAATGAATATTTGCTTAGAGAATGAACAGATACGTGAGAAGGGGCTCAGCAGCCATGGGGATAGCGCCATCTTCTATTCCGTCCATTCTAAATCCATTCTAGACCAGGTTTTCATCTCAGACAGTCTGAGCAGGGCTCAGCCCCATTAGAACATTCCTAGTGCCAGACCTAATAAGATACTGTCTAGGAGCCAGGGATCAGGGAAGGAAGACAGGCCCACAGGGTGGAAGAAAGAACCGTGAGGGAGGCTTGCACGACTCATCATGGAAATGCCTTCAGTACACACAGGCTCTGGGACTACAGGCAACACTGAGTCTCAGGGAATGAGTCTCCTGGGTCTGGAGGACAAGGCCTTTGGCTCTTGGAACAGCTCACAGCAATGCTTTGTGCTTAGGAAGCTTCCTGGGTGTGACCTCCAAGGACCTGTCCGGTGGGAGAGGCAAGTCTGAGTTGCTAAGGTCAGATAGAAGGTCAGATTCTCTTTCCCTTGTCTGGGGAGAGAAGCCATCATTATATCTGATATACATCAGCCAATAACCAAGCCAGACCTATCTGGGCAAGCCTTTAAAAGGAAGTTGTAGGGGAATTGTGTTCCCCCTTCCCGCTCCAAGTCTCAGGCCTCTCCATCTTTGCTGTCCCAGACAGGTGTTCAAACATCCAGATGTCTGAGAGCTCAAGTGTCAGTAGGAGAGGTGGCAGGAGGGAGTCACAGTGGGGTGAAGAGGAGGGGCAGAGATCCTAGAGCGACGGGAAGCCTGGTGGCCTCTTCCTCTTCTCCCACAGACAGGTGTTCAAAACCTCAAGTATCTCAAGTCTCAGAGTCACAAAGGATGGGACAGATGGGAATAGTTTCCAAGAACAGTTGCTATGGAGTGAAAATTGTTTCCACCACTTGTGGGAAATTACCCACCCATTCAAGCATCCACACATACACTTACCCAGGTGACCTCCTTTCATCCACCACCCCCATACCCACTTCCCTGTACCAATCCATTAATCCCTCTGTAAAGTCACCCAGTCATGGACAACTCTGCCTCCCACAGACAAGAGGTTAAGACATATGGGGAGGGAGATGTTGCCTCAGATCTTGCTCAGGTCTCAGGGGAACCAAGAAGCCAGCTTGCTTTTGAAGCAGACACAAATCCTCCCTCTGGTGCCTGTAGCCCCAGAGAAATATAAAGAATAGAAGAGGCAACCATGGGAGCCCTGCCCAAGGTGCTACCAGGACAGAGGCCCTGGGACATTATTAACCCCATAGCAAGTCCTAGTGTCTGGACCTGTGTCACAACCCAGTCTCCCCCATCACTGAGTGACTCTGGGCAGGTTCCTTCAACATTCTCCAACCCAGGATTTCCATGCCATGTGTCTGATTGCAGGAAAGGGGCGACTTTTGAGTCCTTCCAAAGACATAACTCTTGGATCTTCAGATCTCAGGCTAAGCTTCCAGCCTTGTACAGGCTCCCCCAACATCCAACATATCCAGAAATGTTCCTGCTTCTTAGCTCCCCAGAGGCCATCCTCTGGAAACTAAGGGGAGGCTAACACTAAGGAAGAAAGAAAATCTAGGAGCCAATGGCACACACAATGTGGTCTCCTGCTTGACTAGGAAAGCCTAGGAAATCAGAAATGTAGGCAGTGAACACCCCATTAGAAAGAGGCACACAACCTCCCTCCCCACTCCTTTAGCTACTAGCTTCCACCTTAGCTTCTTCTGTTACCTACAGCCAAACTGTAATGACACCTTAGCACTGGGTCTTGCTCTCTCTCATCTCTCTAGCAGCAGGGTGGGGTGAGGGGCATGCCTCCTCCTGCCCAGCTCCTCAGCACAGTGGCCCATCTGTCTCCTGCCTCTCTAGAGCTCACCGATGAGGATTACATCTCCGTTTGTCCCAAGTTCTGCTTCCTGTCTGACAACGGCAAAGTTGCTAGTTCTCTGGCAGGTAGCATGGACTCCTAGCTCCTCAGACAGGCTAGTGGCTTGTTATACACTCTATATGGAACCTTCCTCCCTGGGCACACGGCACCTACTACACAGGGCATGACATGGGTTGATGCTCTAAAGACTCATAGCCCCTGAAGCTATCATCTCCCTGCTCTCCCTGCTCAGGGAGCTCCAGCCTTTCAGACAAAGTTTCTTGCCATTAACGTCAGCTGAGAATCCCCAGGGAGAAGAGATTGGGTTTTATCCATCTTCACTGCCAGCTTTGCTTTGCATGGCTGGCACAGAATAAGCCCCAACATGTAATTAAGGAAAACAAACAAATTGAGAATAGTCCCTTCCCAACGCATGTGCACACTCACACAGGCACACAGACAGACAGAGAGAACACACAGCACACAGAACATAGAGCACACACCCAGTTCCCAAGGCAGTCGGAGCTGCCTCTGTTGTGGAATAGAGTGCTTGGCTAGAGTCAACTCCAGAAGGTTTTGATAAGCTGATTTCAACTTCTCGGCAAGCCCCCACCCCATGCCACCCACTTCTACCCTCCGGGAAATTCAGAACCAGCAGAAAATCTTGGAAATGGTCTCATAAAAAAGGCAAGTTTTCCAACTGGGGAGTTTCCTCCAAAACCAGGCATTTCTCTAGATACCAACCTTCCTAGGTGTCCTCTTTCCCAGGCTTGGTCTATGTGGATGAACATGGCTCTGTAGTGATAGCTAATTCTCTATGGGAGCTTTCTAGGTGCTGGGAACTGATGTAAGCACTAGGACCGATCTCAAGCCGTAGGTGGGAAACATGAGGCACAGAAGGGATGTAAGCTGCCCAAGCTAGACAGCTAGGAAATGTCAGAGCTAGGGTTCCAGAGGGGCAGTGTGGCTCCAGAGTGCTACAACACATACCGCCTTTCTGAACTGGCCCATCCTGGAGACAAAAAAAACCCAGAACAGCAAGACAGGACCAATCTGAAGGTATAACCATTACTTTCACATGGTGAGCATGTAGCAGTTCAGGCCTTCATCTGTGTTATATCATTGTGCCCTCAAATAACTCATAAGGTAGGTATCATTCCTGCCGTTGTGCATACACGGAAACTGTGGAACAGAAAGGGGGCATGGCCTCTCAAGTCCACACAAGCAGGAAGCAGCAGGCCGAGACTGAAGCCCATGTGGGCCTGTTCAGTAGTTGTGATTGATGTCTAGTTGGAGTGGAAAGACTTGGCTTTGCTAGGAAGACCTGAAGTGGGGGGAAACAGGAAGAAATGAGTCTGGGAGACACAGGCAGTGCTTGAACTCAGAAACAGAAATGGCCCCTGGAGAGCAGCCAGCCTCTTGACACTCTCCAGCCAAAGGGCAGTGAGACTCTCCAGAGCTTCAGTGAGGGAATCTGCTCAGGGTTCAGCTGTCCCAACGTCAGCACAATGGAATGTGGGGCTAGAATGTGGTGCTCGCCCTCTCCTTATTCCCAAGGCCAGGACCTGGTGAGGCTAAAGGGAGAGGAAAATGGAAGAGCAGTATTGGGGATCCAGGGGACTAGGGGTTCAGTGTGTGTTGTTTCTAGAAAGGGGCGGCAGCCCACTGGTGGGACTGAGCGTGCCTACATGCTAGCCTGCCAGGACCGGGTCTGAAGGTCAGTGGATTGGCAACATCCCTTGAATGATACACTTGCAAGAACCATTCTACTTCCTGAAGGGTTTCAAGCAGGCAGGCAGAGGGCAGGATGCAGGAACTAACTCTGAGGACCAGGGAGACCGTACCCTGTTTCTGTGCCTAGGACCTTGGACTCTTTTCCTTTGGCTCCAGTGGGAAGAAAACGAGCCATCCTGGCCCCCGACCTGGTATAGGTGGGAAACCTTAAGACCAGATGCAGTGATGTTAGAGTTCTAGGTCAGTTAGACACTCCTCCCCACCCCACCCCACCCCAGTGCTTTGGATCTCAGACTCTCCATACCTGGAAGTCTGAGCCCATTTCCATCAACACCCCTGTCACTATAATCTCATGCCCATCAGGCAATCAAGTATCCTCCCCAAAAGAAAGTCAGCCTCTCTTGTCAGGATCCCAACACTGTAAAGAACTCAGTGATGTAAGAACACCCACCCTTGACAAGAAGTCCCAACTCCTGTTGTATCCTCATCCGTGACAGCACCACCATTAACGTCAAGTTCTCATCATTGTCACCAGGCCACCACTTCCCTCAGTAACACACAAGCCAGATAAGGAAGGTCAGAAACTCTGTTCCAGTCCAGGGCCACCACTTTAGCAACTATATACATGACACCTCCTAGTGTGGCAGTGTTGTGGGTCAGAGCTCGTGACTCTCCATGTTAAGTAGGGCCTCTGGGAGTCTCAAAGCTGTCATCATAGAGGGTCCCACCAAACCTCTTCTCATTAAAGTACTGCTTTGCCACTGGCTGCAACCCACCATACTTATTCATGCCAAGCTCTCTTCTGATTACTGGCAACCCATTAATACACTAGATGGATATGGTCTCAGGCCTCATGGAGAGCCCCCTGCTTTTAGAAAGCAAACAAATGTATCATTAGGACTCTTACATGCAGGTCACTGATGCTCACTGACAGAAGTAGTGATGGGGAGGTCCTGGGAAGATGCAGAAACCAGCAAGATGGGGGACCGCAGAAGGACCACTCTCCAGCCACGCAATACAACTAGGACAAACATGGATAGTTCTCTGGGACAGCATGGTGCCTTGACCATTCTCCAGTCATAGTTTTAGACAAAAGACAGAGTCCCTGGGGTGAACTCACTTCCCATTTGTCTTATTCTTGATCTACAGTCAAAGAACTAAAATCCAGTGGATTCTCTGCCCACTGTGAGGAGCTTCCAGGACTATCCACATGAGCCTCCTCTTCTGTTCTTCCTAGGATGGACCAGGTCACTGATGATATATCAGGTCCAGAGGGTGGCCAAGAAGTAGCTATATGTAAAGAATATGGAGCTTGTACTTAAGCATGAAACTGGAATGTTTGCCCTTGGGATTATGAGGCCCTTTAACAATACTCAATGGCTTGAGTATGGTTTCCTATGAAACTTGTGTAGAAACATAATCCTCATGGACAGATGAGAAGGCAGAAACAACCAAGCTAGAGTGTTGAGGTGAGGTCCTTGTGACATGATTAATCCCAGCACTCGGGAGGCAGAGGCAGGTGGATTTCTGAGTTCGAGGCCAGCCTGGTCTACAGAGTGAGTTCCAGGACAGCCAGGGCTACACAGAGAAACCCTGTCTCAAAAAAGAAAGAAAGAAAGAAAGAGAGAGAGAGAGAGAGAGAGAAGAAGAAGAAGAAGAAGAAGAAGGAGGAGGAGGAGGAGGAGGAGGAGGAGGAGGAGGAAGGGAGGGAGGGAGGGAGGGAGGGAGGGAGGGAGGGAGGAAGGAAGAAAGGAAGGAAAAGAAAGTCATCACCAGATGTGGACCATTAGCCTTGAATAAGAATCATAAGTCACAAAATGACCTTTCTTCAGAATTTAACCAGTGTGTGATAGTGTCCAAGATGCAAAGAGCCCAAACTCAAATTTGCCCTTCAAGTTGTTCTGAAAGCATATTTTTCAAGATAGGAAGTCACTCCATTAGTTTGGTGTGTTGTTTTTAAATAGATAGACCAGGGCAATAGCTCAGAGGTAGTACATGTACTTAACGTATCCTCAGCGATCGATAGATGGATGACAGATTAGATAGATTATAGACAGACAGACAGATAGACAGACAGGCAGGCAGGCAGGCAGGCAGGCAGGCAGGCAGGCAGACAGACAGACAGACAGACAGATAGATCCTCCACTTGTATAGATAGCCACCCTACCATCTGTCACCTCTGAAATAACAGCTTCGACTACCATGTAAGATGGACATTATTTCTGTCACCACTTCTACCACCTCCAAAACCAATTCTCTGCTAATCCTGCTCTTTTTCACTGGGTCTAGCTTCAAATCCTGGGCCTTGAAAAGTCCGTCTGATTGGCAAAGACTGTGCTGTGTCTGTGTCTCCATTGCAGAAGGAACTAGAGAAACGAGTCTGTGGCCTTGGGGTTCCAGGGTGCAGTAAGCAAGGTTAACAAAGCAGGACATTCCTCAAACATCAAAAGGTGAAGTCTGAGCAGTGAGACAGGGTGATGTCTCAACAGTCGCTGTCCAACATGGACACATCCCTATCTTCCCCATCCTTGACTTAAAATGTTAACATAGTATCTATCACCTTTGCTTGTACAACTCAAAACCACCTTCCCCAAGACAGACAACTCAAAACATTAGCAACTAGCACATCTTTTAAGCTCAGGTTATCATTAAAACACACACACACACACACACCATAGACAAGGCAGCTTAAACAATAGAAATTTATTTTTTCACAATACTAGACTCTGAAAATCCAATATCTGGGTACCAATGTGGTCAGTTTCTGGTAAGGGCTCTCTTTCTTGGTGCCTTTTTCGTGTGTGTGTGTGTTTGTGTGTGTGTGTGTTTGTGCAAGAAAGAGAGAGAATACTTTCTTACAGGGCCATGCTCCCACTGTATTACGGCTCCTATTTTTATGAGTTCATTTAACTCTTTTCTATCTTTGAGACCTGTCTCATTTGCCCAGGATCACCCCAAACTCACTATATAGCTGAGGATGGCCTTGAACTACTAATCCTTCTGTCTTCACCTCTTGAATGGAGGTGCTTAAAATCCTGTCTTTAGATATGGTTGTGGGCTGGAGAGATGGCTCAGGGGTTAAGAGCACTGACTGTTCTTCCAGAGATCCTGAGTTCAATTCCCAGCAACCACATGGTGGCTCACAACCATCTGTAATGGGATCTGATGCCATCTTCTGGTGTGTCTGAAGACAGCTACAGTGTGCTCATGTACATAAAGTAAATAAATAAATAAATAAATAAATAAATAAATAAATATTTAGATGTGGTTGCACTGTGAATAAGACTCCATTATATGAATTCAGGTGGGCATGATTCGGTCTACAACAGTATCTAAATCCCAGATCTCAGGGTGGCATTCTTCCTCCTCTTGCTTTCTTGTGATCCTATCTCTCTATTCTGTAACCACCAACCTGCCTCTGATTGGCAGAATAGATTGAGTTACGCTGTGCTTACAAGTGACACCAAAACCCGAGCACTTTAACAAAACAAAATTCTGCCCCCGACACAAACACTGAGTGGCTCTGGGTCCAGGTAAGCACTTAGTACATCTGTGCTCCATGCGGCAGTGACATCCGAGCTGCTTTGCTCTCGGCACACACATCCCCATCCCCGCTCCCACCCATCTCAACACACATCCATGATCAGTCAAGGAAGGCGAGGATGTGGGCAAGGGAGAACACTTTCTTAAACATTTTTGATTGCAAGTGACATGTGCCACTTCTGTCCATGTTTGTTTTAGTGGAAAAGTGTCACATGACTTTGAGAGCAGAACTCGGGGAAAATAACTAAATCCAACTCTTGGTGGGAGGAATAATGGCGCCATAATAAGCTACAATCAAGAGTGGAAGAAGGAGGGTGAAAGAGGGGGGGAAGCCAGCAAGCACAGACTGAAGGGAAAACTCATTACAAAAAGCTACAGTCTGGCAGGATGGGGTGACACACACCTTTAATCCCAGCACAAATGAGGAAGGGGCTGGCAGATATCTGAGAATTCAGGGACAGACTGATCTATATAGTGTGTTCCAGGCCAGCCAGAGCTACATACTGAGGCCCTGTCTCTTTAAAAAGAAAAGCTATCTATAGGTCTTAGCTGGTCCTAGGGTTTAGTTGGTGTTTGCTATTCTCTTCTGTTAACCTTTAATTGTGTGGCAATTGACACAGACACTTCAAGCCCTTCTGACCAATTTCACTATTACCATTAGAATAAAATGCCTCATGGGACCCCTCTTTGAGGAGACTTAAGCTATTGCCTAAAGGAAAAGGCAGGAGGGAGAGGGGAGAGGGAGAGAGAGAGGGCAAAGGGAGAGGGGAGAGGGTAAAGGGGAGAGGGGAGAGGAGAGAGGGGAGAGGGGAGAGGGGAGAGGGACAGGGAAAGGGGAGAGGGTAAAGGGGAGAGGGGAGAGGAGAGAGGGGAGAGGGGAGAGGGGAGAGGGACAGGGAAAGGGGAGAGGGACAGGGAAAGGGGAGAGGGACAGGGGAGAGGGACAGGGAAAGGGGAGAGGGACAGGGAAAGGGGAGAGGGACAGGGACAGGGGAAAGGGGAGAGGGACAGGGACAGGGGAAGGGGGAGAGGGGGAGGGGGAGGGGGAGGGAGAGGGAGGGGGAGGAGGGGGGAGGGGAGGGGACTGGCCTGGCTGAGGTCTAGGAGACTAGGAGGGAAGCCTATAAAATGGGGGGGGGGGGCGGGGCTAGGAGGCCTGAGGAACGTCACGTGACTTTGCAGGCTACAGAAAGGAAGCGGGGATTTGATTTGAAGTACTATGAAAGATTTTAGCCAATGAGTAACATGATCACGTTTAAAGTTTTAAAAGACCCTTTTGGTGGCCTGGAAAATGGATAATATAGAAACAAGTGAAGAGTCAGAGTCGTGGCCTGGAAGGAGATGATCCTGTCCTAACCCAGGAGGAAGCTGTTGGAAACGAGTTGGGGTTCTAGACATAGGTATGAAACGCAGCAACAGATTGAGCGGAGAGGTGCTATTTATGAAGCATAAAAGGAAAAGAAAAACCCAGGATGACAGCAGGCTTCAGTCCAGAGCCCCTGGAGGGATGGCAGAGGGGCGGTGACATTCTCTGAGCTGGGTGGCTGCAGGAGGAGACAAGCTAGGAGGGAAGTGTTGCGAATCTAGACGTTGCTTTTGGAATTAGACTTCTGTCAGAATGTGCAAGAAGAAAACCCAAATAGGCAGTTGGCTCCACAACCTGGAAGCCAGAAGTGGATCTCTATTTCCCCCGGTTCATCCATCTGTTTCTTCCTCGGCAGTTGGCTGAAGTCATGGATTTCTTGCTCTTAACTTATCTCCGGGGTCTGCACAGCCTCTCCTGCCCCTGTCCTGAGCGCATCCCTGCCTCCATCCCTGTCCAGACGCCCCCACCCCACCCTGTCCCCGCCCTTTGCAGGGCAGTTGCAGCACCGAACCCACTGCTCTTTAAAAGTCTAGGCACTAGCTTTTTAGCCTAGCATCCAAGGCTGCACACTGGCGTTGGATCAGCCACCCCCTTGCTTCACCCTCAGGAATGTGACCAGAAATAGCTCCCTCAGCCCCCATGTCCCGCAGCCTCTCTCTTTCTCCACCGCCCCTCCCGCGACTTACCACATTGGGATAACTGTTCAACCTCCCTAGACTTCTCAGCGCCCCACTCATTTTCAAAGCTCCCTCCTTCACGCGCTCCCCTGCTGTATTAGTCAGGGTTCTCTAGAGTCACAGAACTTATGGATAGTCTCTAGATAGTAAAGGAATTTATTGATGACTTACAGTCGGCAGCCCAATTCCCAACAATTGTTCAGTCGCAGCTGTGAATGGAAGTCCAAGGATCTAGCAGTTACTCAGTCTCACGCAGCAAGCAGGCGAAGGAGCAAGGGCTCGAGCTAGACTCCCTTCTTCCAATGTCCTTATATTGTCTCCAGCAGAAGGTGTAGCCCAGATTAAAGGTGTGTTCCGCCACACCTTTAATCCCAGATGAAAGGCGTAGCCCAGATTAAAGTTGTGTTCCTTAAACTTGGAGATTCAATCTTCTGGAATCCATAGCCACTATGGCTCAAGATCTTCAAACCAAGATCCAGATAAGGATCTCCAAGCCTCCAGATAAGGGTCACTGGTGAGTCTTCCAATTCCGGATAGTAGTTCATTCCAAATATTGTCAAGTTGACAACCAGAAATAGCCACTACACCTGTCTCTCTCTAGTTCTCCAGAACAACACCTTGCTAGCTAGCAAGGGTCATTTCTGCTTCGTTCCCAAGGGCCCCAGTTTCCTGAATTTCTCCCAAATGAGTTCAGTCCAAGATCAAGCACCTCGGGGCTCTGAGTAGATAGCAAGTGCTAAAAGAGGAAGAAATTAAGAAACAAACTCTGGCCATGAGCTACTTCAGGTTTCAGAGGGATGGGGGGGGGGGGGGCTGTGCTGTTGCTCAAGACTTCCCCCATCCTGGTGTCCCAGCTCTTCTGGAACTCTAACAACGTCCCGCCCATTCAGGGCCTGCGGAGCCAAGCGCTGCCCCTGGGCCTGCTCCAAGACCCTCTGGACAAGATGAGATTTGGAGAAGCGCAGGAAGTGAAATGGACCCCTCCCCAGGGCCGGGGATTTTCAGAAAGCTGAGTCACTTGCTTTCCTGCTCAGTTCTTTCTGGAATATTACATCTGTGTTCAACTAGAGCCCAATGTTCCCGGGGCCAGGAGCGTCACACCTCATTTAGCTCATTCACTGGACTCCCTCTGCGGGCCTCAAAGTTGAGATCTTAGGCCAGGCCTGTGTCCTCCTTCTCCTAGGCATAGAATGTCCCCTGCAGGTCCCGGAAAGCTGAGTTCCACAAAAGAACAAATTGAAAAGAGCATCCCCAGAATTTATCTCAAGAGACACAAGCCAGGAATGGAAAAACAAACATCAGTTTTCCCCACTCAGCTAAGAAAACCATAACCGTGTAGAAGTACAGAGTAGGCACATATCTATAATACCAGCACTTAGGAGCTGAGGCAGGAGAATTGTAACTTTGAGGCTACCCTGTGCTACATAATGGATTACAGATAAGCCTGGCTACAAAGTGAGACATGTATCTAAAAAATAAACACACACACACAATTCTTGAGCTGGAGAGATGGTTCAGAGGTTAAGAGCACTGGTTGTTCTACCAGAGGTCCTGAGTTCAATTCCCAGCAACTATCTGGTGGCTCATGACCATCTATAATGAGATCTGCTGCCCTCTTCTAGCCTTCAGACATACATCCGTGCAGGCAGAATGCTGTATACATAATAAATAAATCTTAAAAAAAAAAATCCTTGTCGTGCTGGTCACTAGGAGTGGGGAAAGGAGAATGGGAGGAAATTAAGGTTATTTAGGGACCAGGTGCTAGGAAGAGAGCAGAGAATGGAAGATAGCCTCACAGAGAAGTGGGGGTACACATGATCAAGGCACAGCACATACACGTGTGAAGGAGTAATTATAGTGAATGCTATCACATTCACCAGAGTTGTGGTAACTAAACATAGAAAAGAAGAGCCCAGGGAGGTGGATCACGGCCGTGATCTCCATGCTGAGGAGAATAAGACAGGGAGCTGCTAAGTCAGGAGAATTAGAATCCTCAGGAACTGCTCAGGACTACACAGTGAGCTTCGGGTTAGCCAGACCCTGAGCGAGGAGAGAGAGTTAGGGGAGAAAAAGAAACTCCCACACAAATATACAAGTGTTGACACCTTCAAAGGACCCTAATATGTTCCATACATATGTAGGTACATATTCACAATATATACATACATATATATATATATATGTATATATATATATATATATATATGTGCATATACATAAACTCACTATACATATATGTATATAGTGTATATATGTACATAAATGTAATGTATTGATTCAAGGGATTTATACATCTCATGCCAGAGATGTATAAATATATAGTCACAATACAGACTTACACAGACATGTACACAACAGCACACACAATCACAAAAGGACAACTCTCTTTTCCTAAGAGGAATGTTTGAGGAATATTTTGATAATCTATTTAGAAAGCACAGTGATATACCAACTCAATAAATCGGGCAGTAGCCGGGCGGTGGTGGCGCACGCCTTTAATCCCAGCCCTTGGGAGGCAGAGGCAGGTAGATTTTCCAGTTCGAGGCCAGCCTGGTCTACAGAGTGAGTTCCAGGACAGCCAAGGCTACACAGAAACCCTGTCTCAAAACACCCCTTTCCCCCCCAAAAAAGAAAGAAATCAGGCAGTCTAATGGAACCTGCTGGCTGGATCAGGTTGTCTAATGGAGGCTGCTGGCTGGACAGCCCTGTGTTTTGCTCAGTACTCACTTGGTTTTAGGTTTGGAGCAGTGCTGATAAAAATTGAAATAGATGCCTCAGAGGCTAAACACATTTACTCCTCTTGCAGAGGACCCTGGTTTGTGTCCCAGCATCTTCATGGTGGCTCACCACCATCTGTAACTCCAGTTCTTGGGGTTCTAATACCCTTTTTCTATCCTCCATGGATACGGCATGCATGTGATACACATATATATGAAGCAAAACATTCATATACATAAAATAAAAATACATCCTTTAAAAAGGGCTGGGGTAGAGGATTATTTTGCTCTGGTTATTGTTGTTGTCTTTATTGCTTGTTTGGTTTTTGAGACAGGATCTCACATAGGCCAGACAAACCTGGAACTCGCGATGCATTTGAGAGTGAAACTGAGCTCTCCTGAGAAGCTTCTCCAGCTTCTCCCGCTTCTCCCGCTTCTCCCGCTTCTCCCGCTTCTCCCGCTTCTCCCGCTTCTCCCGCTTCTCCCGCTTCTCCCGCTTCTCCCGCTTCTCCGCCTCCCAAGTACTCGGTACTACAAGCTACCATGCTTGACTTGTGTGGTGGTGGGAACCAAAACCAGGACTTCATGCATACTAGGCAAGCACTGGAGTAGGAATATTTAAAATGACAGACATGAGTCAAGGGCCCAGTGTTGGACAGTTCCAAGCACTCAGGAAACAGAGTCAGGAGGATCAAAAGGCTGTCTTCAGAACTGGAGAGCTGGCTCTGTGGTTAAGAGCACGTACTGCTCTTGCAGAGGATCAGAGTTCAATTTTAGCATCCAGGCCAAGTGACTCACAACCGCCTGTAACTACACCTCCAGGGGATCTGATATAGTATCTGGGCCACAAATACACACACACACACACATACACACACCAATTTTTTAAAAAATAAATCTTAGAAAGGCAGAAGATGGCCTTCAACCCTGATTAAATCCAGGTGAGCCAGGCAAACATAGGAAATAATTTAGTAAGCTGGGACTCGATTTGGGTTATTCATAGCCCTCCCCTTGTAATAATGCACTTGGCAGTTTAACTGCTTTACCTGTATGTACTGGACATGTGTAGCCCTCTCCAAACAATGCACTTAGCAACTGCAGAGCACCCTCAGAGCTCCACCGGTACACCTCCCTCTCTGAACAACAGATGTCTCAGCTCCTGGTAACAATCAAATTTAGACTGTTCCAATTCACTCAACTGTATCCCCAGTGTATCCAGTTTAAAGGCAGAAAGGCTGATCTAGTCTGAATCAGTCTGCGGAGTATGTGGAATAACTCAAACCTTGTCTTCAAGTAAACTCTGAGGGAGAATGCCCTATTTACCATCTTCTTCCTGCGTTCAATGGGATGTGAAATGATTAAAATCGGGGCATTATGGAAAGGCTCATGTATATAAGGAAGGTGATTATATAGCCTAAACTCTCAGTAACAATAGAAAACCACCCCACTGTACCGCTTGTGACCAAACTCTTCCTCTTTAACCCCATAAAAAGAAGCCACAAATAAGAATTAGACCCTTCAAGAACACCAAGCTACTCAACCCTAACAGTCCCTGACTCTTGCCTACTCGTGGGACTCTTTCCGTCCTACTGGGTTGCCCCATCCTGCCTTGATGTGATGTGCCTGGTCTTATTGTAGCTTGTTATGCCTTGTTTGGTGGATGTCCCTGGGAGGGCTGCTCTTTCCTGAGAAGAGACAGAGCAGGGTGGATCTGGGGGAGGGGGGATAAAGGGAGAGACTGGAGGAAGAGAGGGAGGGGAAAGCGTGTCCAGGATGCAATATATGAGAGAAAAATATTGGGGCCCTTGTGGACCTTCACTCGTGGCTGGCTGCCCTCTTACAGTGTATTCGGATCTTGTCTACTGCTTTGTTCTCAACCCTTGCTACTTGTACAAACCTGGGTGAGTGCCCATCTTCAATTCTTTGGATAAGAAGCCAAGGACCTGGAAGGACCCGGCCCAGACCCTGACCACCAGTAATATAAGGATGCAAATGTTTTCACCTCTGCATTCTATCACCATTCCCCACTTAATGCCTTTTGTGGATGGGGTCTTATTCTTATTGTAGATGGCCGTTCTTGTCATTTACTGATCTCCAAGCAACAGCAAGCATGGCCCCTAGACACCTGAGGTCTGAGGGGTTGTTTTAGATCTATTTTTAATATTATTTTAATTGTGTGTACAGGGTGTTATGGACATGTGTGTTCAGAGGTCAGAGGCGATGGATCACTTAAAGCTGGAGCTGCACCCACAGGCACTTGTGAGCCCCATCAGACATGGATGCTGAGCACCAAACTCAGGTCCTCCGCAAGAGCAGACTGCAATCATCTCTCTAGCTCCCCTATTTTTTATTTCTCTTTATTTTTGAGACTTCCATACAGGCATAAAATGAAATATTTATCCCCATTCCTTCTTCCAACTCCCCCATATCCTTCCAACACATCTCCCTCCCAACTTTTTTTTCTGTTTTCTTTTTTGATAAACCACTAAGCCCAGTTAGTGCTGCCCAGTTAGTGCTGCCCAGTTAGTGCTGCCCATATGTGCATGGGTGTGGGGCCATCCACGGGAGCATAAGAAACTGGCCAGTAGCCACATCCTCCAAAAAGAATGATCCCTGCCCCACCCCTCACAGCTATCAACTGCCAATAGCTCCTCAGTAAGGGGTGGACCTAGAGTTCATCTACCCCATCTATGACAGAGTTTTGGCTAGCTGATCTTGTGGAGGTCTTATGTAGGTAACCACAGCTTCGGTGCATTCATGAATAGGCTAGACATGTCATTCATGGTGAGAAAACTGCATTTTACAGCATACCTCCCCATCCCCTGCCTCATCTACTGTGATCCCTGAGACATAGCAGGGAGAAAAGGGTTGATACAGGTGTCCTGATTATAACTCAACAGTCAGTCTATTTCCCGTCTAAATTCTCACAGTTACTGGTCTAGCATCCAAACATCAAATCTCATGAGAAGCTCTGGTTAGTTGCTCAGGCCTTTAATCAATCACAGTGTCCAAGGATTGGCATACTGGAATCACAGCAGTGTGGTTGATAGCCCCACCACCACTACTATAGAAAGTGGCAAACGCTGTAATGCTTCACTGGAGAGGCTGAAGCATAAAGAGTGCCATAAGTCCAAAGCCATCCTGGAACACATAGCAAAACCTTGTCTCAAAAACAGTGAGTCAGAACCAGGCACAGTGGCACAGGCCTTTAGTCCTAGCACTTGGAAGGCAAAGGCAAGAAAATCTCTGTGAGTTCAAAGCCTGATCTTTGTAGCAAGTTCTAGGACAGCCAGGGCCTCACAGTTAGTCCCTGTCTTTGATGATGATGATGATGATGATGACATAGTAGTAAAAATAATTAAAAGAGAAAGAAAAGTGGCTTGTATGAACAGAAACAGCACTCAAGAAATCTACTTCATAGAGCTATCATGAGACAACTTAAAATATTTAGTATGGCACCTGGTACTTAAGGATCAACAAATATTAATGTCATATCTGATCACTTTTAGAAAGGTAAAAGAAATAATAGAAGAGGAACGAAGGTAGTCAGTGGGATGAGAGAGTCTGAAAAATGCAGACCACAGTTAAGTCCATCAGATTATATATCCCAAGTCTGAGAAACAAAAAACAGCCTAGCATCCCACAGTAGGCCTGGCATCTCACAGTAGGCCCAGTGTCCCACAATAGGCCTGGCATCTCACAGAAGGCCTGGCATCTCACAGTAGGCCCAGTGTCCCACAATAGGCCTGGCATCTCACAGAAGGCCTGGCATCTCACAGTAGGCCTAGCGTCCCACAGTAGGTCTAGCATCCCACAGTAGGCCCAGTGTCTCATAGGAGGCCTGGCATCCCACAGTAGGCCCAGTGTCCCACAGTAGACCCAGTGTCCCACAGAAGGCCTGGCATCTCACAGTAGGCCTAGAATCCCACAGTAGGCCTGGCATCTCACAGTAGGCCCAGTGTCCCACAGTAGGCCTGGCATCCCACAGTAGGCCTAGCATCCCACAGTAGGCCCAGTGTCCCACAGTAGGCCCAGTGTCTCACAGGAGGCCTGGCATCCCACAGTAGGCCCAGTGTCCCACAGTAGACCCAGTGTCCCACAGAAGGCCTGGCATCTCACAGTAGGCCTAGAATCCCACAATAGGCCTGGCATCTCACAGTAGGCCCAGTGTCCCACAGTAGGCCTGGCATCCCACAGTGGGCCTAGTATCCCATAGTAGGCTTCCTAAGCGACTCCCACTCTGAGCTTTCTGGAGTCATCTTCTCCACGTGCCCTTGGATTATGGATTCTCACTCACCCTCTCACTTGTTCCCAAGCACAGCCACAGGACATGCTAGCAAGGAGTTATCTTGAGACAAGCAGACCAGAACCAGGAAAGCCTCCCATGCTATGGCACGGCAGATCCCATCACCTCAGTATAAAATTCATAGTGGCTTCCCTTCTTGGACCTCTCAACTGCCATATAAGTGCAGTACAGGACAAGACACCTTATGTCCTGGGCAAGGGCAGCCTTGGGGACGTGGCTCACAGCAAACCCAGGCTTCCACTGACCCTTTCTATTTCTAGTAATAAGTCCACTTATGTAATTTTTATATAATTTTCTCAGTAGACTCAGACAAGTTGCATCCTGAACCCACTTCCCAGGTCTCTCCTCCCTCCTTCCCTCACTTCTCTGTGAACTGACCAACATCTCTCCTCAAAACTCCCTCAATCCTCAAGGAAGGGAGAGCATGGGAGAAAGGGATGCTTGGGGCTGTTTTCATCCTTGATATTCCTGAGAGCTCTGGAACACAGAAAATGGATGAAATGCAGAAGGGTGGGAATGGCCAGGCCAGGAGGGCAGAATCTTGGCAATCAGAAATGCAAGGCACAGGGCTGAGATCTGTCTTTTAAAGAGCTTTCTTTTGACTTTGCCAGTCTGCTCCGCAGGAGTGGAGTTCAGAGGATGGCTAGGCAGGCCCAGCAGTGAGTCTGCGCAGTCCTCAGTGGAATCTGAGAAGTGACTTCCTCTACCCTTGCCCCGCCCCTGTGATTGTGCCCCCAGAATATGAGGGGCCGTATCTTCCCTCCTCCTCCAACCCTCACAGATCTCAGAACCATAGGGAAGAGGCAGGTATCTAGGTCTCTTTTCTGTTGCTGTCATAAAACACTGACAGAGTGAGTTAAGAGAGAAAGGGGTCTACTTTTAGCTCACAGCAGTCTGTCACAGCAGGAATGTGAAGGCAGAGGGATGTTACTCTTCACCCTGACTCCCAACCTTGAGAATGGCAATTTTTAAAGAAAATATATTTTATTTTTAATTATGAGGGGGTACATGCACATGAGGGCTAGTGCCCTTGGCATCCAGAGGTGGGTGTCAGCTCCTCTTGGAGCTAGAGTTACAGGTGGTTGTGAGCAACCAATGTGGGTGCTGGGAGCCAAATTCTGGCCCTCTACAAGAAGCTAAGCCATCTTTCCCACCATACCTCTTACTCAAACTCCTGACTGCTGTGGTTGTCAGAACTGAAACCAAGCAAGAATTAATGCTGCTACTAAGAAGTTTAAAAGGGAGCTGGAGAGATGGCTCAGCGGTTAAGAGCATTGACTGCTCTTCCAGAGGTCCTGAGTTCAATTCCCAGCAACCACATGGTGGTTCACAACCATTTGTAATGGGATCTGATGCCCTCTTCTGGTGTGTCAGCTACAATGTACTCATATACAAAAAAAAAAAAAAAAAAAAAAAGTTTGAAAGGGACCCTCCCCCTCAAACCAGGAAGGCAATGGGGAATCCACCCGATGAAAAATCTTGCTAACCAGCTTACTGCATTCATTTCCGACAGCTCCACCCCAAAGTTAGCCTCAGGCTTCATAGGTTTAAGAGGTGTCTTCACAATTGTTCCACTCTAGGTGTCTGTACATGAAAAAAAAATTAGGCCACTGAGCTAAGACATTTCCATACCTTAGCCTGCTCTAGGCTGTGTTCTCGCTGCTGGCCTATTCCTTCTGGTCTGAGGTCATTCAATCTGGTCTGAGGTCATTCAAGAACTGGACAAGGAAGAAAAACAATTGGCAAGGTAAAAGTCAGGCAAGTGGGGGCACTGGGTAGAGGCACAGTGAAGATGATTCCCAAAGCACTTTTACTGCTGTCTCCAGTCAAGGTCACAGTCTACCAACCTGCCTAACTCTAAAATCTGGCTCCATCCCAGAAAAGAGGGTCCTGCGTGTCTGGCATCTTAATAAACACAGACTATGCCCCTTAAGCAACAAAAAATACAGTGCCACTTTTTAACGTTACATTTTGATCCCACCTCCTCTGACGAAAACCTGGTTCCTCCCCTTCTGGGTGATATGCAAGCCCCACACATAGAATGCGAAGGTATCCCTGTGATGTAATTGTTAACGGTCCGTTTCCCGGGCTGAGCCAGGGAGGGCGGGGAGTTTAGGCTGTGCCGACCCCTGAGCCCCCCTTCAGGTGACTCCAGCCCCTCAAAATCTCCATCCAGGGCCTAAATGTCCCAGCTCCCCTGCCGCTAGACCTCCCTCTTTGGTGACTCCAAGTTCGGGTCCCTAGATAACCCTCCTCCTAACGCTTTAACTTCTAGTGATTTCCATAGCATCCATCCCATCCTGTCCCGATGTGACAATTGGCTTCCGGGGGTGGGGGCCACCTGCCTCAGTGTACCTGAGGACTATTCAGACTCGTCCTGGAAATGATGGCGAAGGGGACTTGCGACTGGGAATAAGTGTTCCTATCATGCTGTTCCACAAGAACCGTTCGGAGCCCGGACATGTCGCGATTGAGGAGATACGAGGTGGCGCTGGAAGTGGAGGAGGAGTGAGTTGAGGTGGGAGATGCGGAGGAGGGATGTGAGGCCGGGGGTGGGGGGGAAGGTGAACGTCCCAGGGCGGGCGGAGCGGGCCCTCGAGGGGCGTGGGCTGCTGCTGTCCAGCCCTTGGGGGCGGGGCTTTCTGGAGGGCTGGGTTCCAGAGGTGAGGTCTGTGGGTCAGCCCCGCCCCTCCCGGTCCGGCTCTGCCTTGTCTTTGCAGGATCTACTGGGGCTGCTTCTACTTTTTTCCTTGGCTGCGAATGTGGCGCAGGGAGCGGAGGTGAGGGGGCTGCGATCTCGTGGGGGCATGAACGAGGTTCAGTGTCGGTGGACGGATGTGGGGGAGTCCAGGCGCCCCTGCTCCGCCTCATGTCATTGTCGGGTCGCCCTACAGCTTGGCGCACCCCCGGGAGCAGAAGCTGGAGCCTCTGCGGGGCCTAATGAGCTGTTTGTCGAGCGGCCTGAGGCCTGCTCCCCAGCGCTCGGGTCGTGGTCTCCTCTGTCGCACCCCCACCGCTGCTGCACAGACAGCCGGTGCATTAAAGATTTAAAGTCACGCCCACTGCCTCCCTGACTTTACCACCGCAGACGCCATTGGTGCTGGGAATCCCACTCCACACCTGCTGTTTCTTAACCCACAGGGCATCCCTCCCTGGTAGGAAGCCTTTGCATGTGTAGGACTCCATTGCTCCTAAGGGTCAGGCTTGTAATTACTATCAGTGACTGGCTCTCTGCCACGCCCTCCCCAAAAGCACCCACACTGAGAGTAGGCCACATCTTTCCCCCACCTATCAGTGTTCCCACAACTTCAGCTGTTACCACCTAACTCTAGCCATAACTTTGCCAGATGTCTGGAGAATCCTCTTTTCCTGGGAGTGGATATAAAACATTTTAGCCAAAGTTGAGGAGTCTGCTGTCAGTGAGAGGAAGGACCAGTTTCTAGAAGCTGTCTCCAGCAGTGTACCCCAGGAGAGTGACAAGGGTCGAGGGTCCAAGGTCCTTCCTATAGTTAAAACCCCAAACTGGCTCCCCCAGTCTGATCCCAATTTTTTGTTTGTTTTTGTATTTAATTTTTTAAGTGTGTGTGTGTGTGTGTTTGTAATGTGTGTGTGCCCACCACAATGCATGTGCATGCAGAGATCAGAGGGTATGACCCTTTGTGAGGGTTTTTCATCCATATGGCTTCCCGGGATGGAATTCAGGGTTTCAGGCTTGGCACCATGGCCATCCTGACAGCCCCATCACCGTTTTAAAAGTCCTTGGTATCAGCAAGAACTAGCAGTTTGGAGAGAAGTTTGTGCAGGCAACTTGATGCAGGTGGGGAGGGTCTCGGTTGCTAGCATGTTGCTAGGTGCTCAGATGTGTGCATGATACATGCAGGTGTGAGTCCTAGGCTGCTGTGATGGTTTGTATATGCTTGGCCCAGGGAGTGGCACTATTAGAAGGTGTGGTCCTGTTGGAGTAGGTGTGTCACTGTGGGTGTGGGCTATAAGACCCTCATCCTAGCTGCCTGGAAGTCAGTATTCTGCTAGCAGCCTTCAAATGAAGATGTAGAACCCTCAGAGCTCCTTCTGAACCATGCCTGTCTGGATGCTGCCATGTTCTTGCCTTGGTGATAATGGATGAACCTCTGAACCTGTAAGCCAGCCCCAGTTAAATGTTGTCTTTTATAAGACTTGCATTGGTCATGGTGTCTGTTCACAGCAGTAAAACCCTAACTAAGACAGCTGCTGAGCATGTTAATAGAAGACGGGTCTGTGTATCCCCCAAGCCAAGTAGAGTCTCCGTTTGCTAAACTATTTCCTATGCTTCCCTACCTCACTGTGTGTGTGTGCGTGTGTGTGTGTGTGTGTGTGTGTGTGTGTGTGTGTATGTGTGTGTGTGTGTGTGTGTGTGTGTGTGTGAGAGAGAGAGAGAGAGAGAGAGAGAGAGAGAGAGAGAGAGAGAGAGAGAGAGAACATGCTCATGTATATAAATGCAGAGGTCAGTATCAGCTGTCTTCCTTATTTTTTGTGACAAGGTCTCTCACTGAACTTGGAGCTCGCTGATTCAGCTAGACTATCTGTCCCCACTTCCCAACACCACACCTTACACAGCTGCTGAGAATGGAACTCAGGCCCTCAGTCACACCAAGCTCTTTACCAACTGAGCCTTCTCCCCATAGTCTTAGTTTATAGGTTAGTAGAGTGTGCCAATACACTACAAGAATTTTTTCAAGAGGTGGGGAAGCTATTGGGTTAAATACAGAAGTTGATATAAGTAGCTATTGCGGGGACTAAAGATGGCATTGGCTCCTTTGTTTATCAGCACGTTCATTGTACAAAGCCATGCGTCTCAATGACATTTTTTGTTCAAGTTTGTTGTCCATATCCATTCCCTATTACCCCCCTGTGTGTCACTCTTACCCCTTCCTGATAGTTTCTTTCCTCTTGCAAAGTAGTTTTGCCTATATTTTCATGCCATATAGGCATGTGCGAGCTCCACTTATGAAAGGAAACCTTTAATGATTGTCTTTCTGGGTCTGGCTCATGCCACTTGGTATGAACTCCAGTTCCATTCATTTCCCTGCAGATGGTAGTGTTTCAGTCTCCCTCATGGCTGAATAAAGCCTCATTGTACATATACATACAGCACATCTTATCTTGTCCTCTTTAATGGCTGTATAGGATGAGCCCATTGGTTGTTGTGAGCAGTGCTGTTGTGTAACTAACTGGAAAGGAGCAGGTCTGAAGGTCACTGAGGGTGGAACCCGAATCCTGACCAGCTTTAAGCCCCTCCTCTGTGTCCCTGGTAACACTAAAATTTTAAGGAAGCAGGAAGAATCCCATTTTATGTGGGAATTTGAGATTTTTTTTTTAATTACATTTTATTTACCTACTGGGAGTACAGGAGCACACACACCAGCAGTGTACCAGTAAAAGCCAGACGACAATCTCTGGGAACGTGAAAGGCAGCCTGTGTTCTGGTTGAGCGAAGCTTACCACGGAGACTCAGTAAAAAACTCTACAAGGGATGGAACAGTGAGTCATGTTCTCAGACGTAGGTGCTGACACCATGGAGCCCCCAACTCCATAATCCTGTGACTATCAGTCACGCAGACAATGTCACAAGCTCCTGGCATTCTGGCTAGACTCCACCCCACAGTTACCTGACTATAGCCAGGCATGCTCCTCCCCGCAACTATCCTGCAAATGCGAGATAGCCCATCCCACTATAAAAGGGGCTGCTTGGCCCCTCCTCTCTCTCTTAAGCTCACACCTCTCTTATTCTCATCTCTAGTTTTCCTTCTCTTCCTCCCTTCCCCCTTCTCTCCACGTGGCCATGGCCGGCCTCTCTTTTTCTACCTTCTCTTTCTCTCTGCCTTTCTACAATAAAGCTCTAAAACCACGAACTGTCTCTGCTCGTCAAGACCCACTGTGCTTGAATGATGGACTAGGCCTTCCCTTAAAGAGCTGCGTCTAATCTTCCGATAGAAGGCCTCCCAGCATTTCCAGCCGACACCACCAGACCAAGGACTCTCGCCCGAGTGGAAACCACCCAGAGCCCCTTCTTCCCCTTCCCCCTTCTCCCTTCAGCCCTGGGGCTGACTGAGCCGCCCCTGGGGTCTCCACCCATTCTCAGCTCTTCCTCCATGTCCAGCAATGTCCTGCGATGGCCAAGACCTAGAACCTGTCATCCCTGGACTCCATGAAGCTCAGGGACCCGGACTGCTCCCTCTCCATCCCCCGAGGACTGGGATTCCGTGGCTTCCCACAACCTGATGCTCACCCTAGGGGCGTGGAGAGTGCACAGTAGTCTCTGAGTCCATCCACCCAGAGCCCCAGAGCTCGGGCGGGCAGGTTTTCTCCCAGCCCCATTATTTCCCCACTCCCACTGCCTGACAACAGTCTGCAGAGGTGGCTTCTCTCCCCTGCCATGTGGGTTCCAGAGATCAAACTAGGCCATCAGGCTTGGAGGCAAAGACGCTTTTCCTGATGAAAATACCCCATGAAAGGAAGGACGGTAGCAGGGATGCTTCCTCCTGGGAGAGCATGACTTTTCATATATTTTTTTAATTTTTTTTCTTTTCTTTTCTTTTCTTTCTTTTTTTTCTTTTTGAGACATAGTCTCTCTATATAGCCCTGGTTTTCCTGGAACTCTCTATGTAGCCCAGGCTAGCTTCACACTCACAGAGATCCACCTGCCCCTGTCTCCTGAGTACTAGGATTTAAGGAATACACCCAGCTCATTTTATGTGGGAAGACCCACAAAAAAATTATCAAATAGAAAGTAGGGGGAGCACCCCAAACTGAAAGACACCGGGCAGAGAAACAGACAGCAATAGTGTAGATAATGATTTGACCACAGACTCGGTAGGAAAATGTAGTAAAAGGCGCCTGGGTACTTTAGTTACATTGTCCATAGAGTTAGAAAACAAAGGAGTGTGCTACTGAGAACAGAGGGCCAGATGGGCCAGCTTATACTTAAACAAATAGCACTGATACCTGACAGATCCAAGATGAGTGACAGTGGATATATCCAGGGGTCTGAGTCAGCACAAAATGGTGGACACTAGCTCACCCAAGAATCCCAAAGTAAATGGTGATATAATTTGTTATCTAACTACTTGTGATGATTTGAATGCTTGGCCCAGGGAGTGGCACTATTAGGAGGTGTGGCCTTGTTGGAGTAGGATTGACCTTGTTGGAAGAAGTGTACACTGTGGGGGTGGGAAATGAGACCCTCATTCTAACCCCATGGGAGTAAGTCTTCTCCTAGCAGCACTGGATTGGCAAGGACGTAGATGTGAGCCAGGGCTTCAAAATTGGGAAGGGGAAGGAAAAGGAAAGGGACAGTCTTGATTACATGGGATGGATTCCTGTTGGCCATCCAGTATTCCTCAGAAGGCAGCATGTCTGCTGTATTTTGCTAGCCTACCTCAGAGGAGAGCTGAAGCAAGGGCAGGAAGCTGGGGCTTCTTTGTGATGTGGTATGAGGGGTAGGGGGTGGGGTGGAGCGGTTTGGGGGTGTGTGGGTGGATACCTCTGGTTCATAAAGAAACTCTGGATCTATCACCATCCCATCAAGTCAAGAGGAAGTGGTCATGGGAGTTGCTTCCTCTCATAGGACCCTGCTGGTTAGCACAATGTGTCCGCTGCTAGCAGGATACAGAAACCCCAGGTGGGAGAGAGTATGGATGTGTGTATCATCTTCCCCTCCAGGGTAATTCTGTGCCTAAAGGAAGGAAGACCAACCCTTAGTTGATCCTCAAAGCAGAGAAACACAAGGCCCAGGCTCACTGAACTAACACACTCCCAGGTGTTTCCCTGAAGCACCCCAAAGATCAAGGAGGTCTTCTGACAGGCATCCTCTCTGCCCAGTGGGAGCTAGGCAGAGAGCCACAGAGCTAGGAGATTACAGGGGGGACCTGAATGAGAGGAACTGATGGGCTCTGGCGGGAAACCGAATGAATGTGCACACTTTCTGGGTTAAGATGGAGTTGGTTCTTCCTATGCCCCACTCCAGGCTGTTATCCGGCTTCTATTTCATGGCAAAACAGGGCAATTGGTCCTCATGAATTCATGTTTATTTTATACTTTTTTTCCATAGAATATATTTTGGTCATACTTCCCTCTTCCCCAGCTTCTTCCAGATCTTCTCTGCCCACATATTGTTACACATAAATTCATGGTGCTACTCAGTCCTCATCATCCACAACTGGACAAGGTGGAGGGAAGAGGGAGACTCTGGAGCACTCAGCCTTAAGTGGATGTCTTTATTAAGATACCTCCTGCCAACGCTTAGGGATCTGTGTGGAAGATGAAGCAGAAAGATTGAAGAGCCAGTGGATGATCTTAAGGAGGCAGAGTCTTCTCCACAAATTCTTTTTTTAAATAAGTCTTCTCTTTCTTTTCTCTTCTCTTCTCTTCTCTTCTCTTCTCTTCTCTTCTCTTCTCTTCTCTTCTCTTCTCTTCTCTTCTCTTCTCGTTCTCCTCTCCTCTCCTCTCCTCTGTTCTTTTATTTCCTTTTCTTTTCTTTTCTTTTCTTTTCTTTTCTTTTCTTTTCTTTCCTTTCCTTTCCTTTCCTTTTCTTTTCTTTCCTTATTCATGAGTGCACTGTCACTGTCTTCAGACACACACCAGAAGAGGGCATCAGACCCCATTACAGATTGTTGTGAACCGCCATGTGGTTGCTGGGTACTCAGGACCTCTGGAAGAGCAGTTCCTGCTTTTAATCACTGAGCCATCTCTCCTGTCCACCCCCCAAATTCTTAACCTTCACTCCCTGCCCCCACTGCATCCTAGAAGGGAGGTCATAAGATATGCAGGGCACAGGAGTGAATGTGTGCCTGTTCATTTCCTAGCTTTGTGAAGTCTTGGCATGACAGTCTTTTGACAGAAAGCAACTGAGACACCTGAGCAGGGGCAGAAATTCCCTGCTCCTATTCAAAAATTGCGGCTTATAAGAAATCCCTGACTCTAGGGCCTCTGTTCTATTCACCCTCTCAAATTCTCCATGTGCTTTGTGTAAAAGAGTTGGCCGCTAAGTTCTCATAGCCTGAGGATCTTACCTATCAAAGGCCACCCTTTAACATACCTCTCCATTGCCATCTGTCTTAATTAGGGTTTTACTGCTGTGAACAGACACCATGACCAAAGCAACTCTTATAAGGACAACATTTAATTGGGACTGGCTTACAGGTTCAGAGGTTCAGTCCATTATCATCAAGGTGGGAACATGGCAGCATCCAGGCAGACATGGTGCAGGAGGAGCTGATAGTTCTACATCTTCATCTGAAGGCTGTTAGACTGGCTTCCTGGCAGCTAGGATGAGGGTCTTAAAGCCCACAACTACAGTGACACATTTCCTCCAACAAGGCCACACCTACTCCAAAAAGGCCATCCCTGGGCCAAACATATTCAAACTACTACACCATCTTACTTTGCCTTTGCCTGAACAAGCTGAACTATAATGGATGATTATAGTTTGTAAAAAAAAAAGAAAATTGTATTATGTTTTAAGTTTTTAAAAAAGCACTTAAGATTTTCAGAAAAACTTATTGGAAAATACGAAGTTCCCGTAACCCTTTCTAGACCCTGGCAGTTTTCTTTATTATTACATCTTATGTCACACTTTTTTTTCCTACAGTTGAGGGACCAATATTGACGAATTCCTAAAGTCCACCTTGTACATTCCTTTTCACTTTTCTTTGTTAAGGTCACCGACTATTGATTTAAACATTTTTACAAGGATTGTTCTAGCAAGATAGGGAGTAAATGGCATGGATTATGGCAGAGGCGAAGCGGGAGGGGAAGGAGGTGGAAACCCACCTGGGAAATCTGGTGACAGTCACCTTGCGCTGGCAGAGGGGAGGAAGGGAGCTGCTCCCAAGAGTGAGAATTTCCAAGTGGCTGAAATGGTGAAGGGAGAATTCCAGAAGACCTTGGAGTAGCTGGTGAGTAGGCCGCCAGCAAGGCTTTCTTTTGTAGAGGAGGAGCCCTACTTGGCTGAGCCTCTAGAGAAGCTCACTGCTGAATGCTGGGTCAGAGGGACCCCCAGTGTAAATCATCATACACTGCTGAAGGCACATACAGCAATGTCGTCACACAGATAGGCTGGAGGACGTCATCCACACACACTTCTCTGGAGAAGGCGTCACGTGTTTTAGCACAAGGGCTGCACAGGTCCTGTTCAGGCTCCTTTCATGTAACCTTTGCCCAGGACTCCACCAAGATGGCATGCAGGCTGAGTCACATTGATGTTTTTGTTTGTTTGTTTGTTTGTTTGTGTTCTGTTTTAAGAAAAGGTCTTGCTATGTATGCTGGTCTCTAGTTCATGGTGGCCGTGCTGGGATCCCAGGTGTGCAAGCACCATGTCCAATGGACTCTGATGCTATCGTCCTGATTGGTCTGAATGGCAGCTGAGGCTCATGCATTATTAATACCACCTACTCTGGGCCACTCCCACTAATCAGACATTCCTAGTCGTGTTATACACGCTACGATTTTCTTTCTTTTATAATCTCTAAGTTTTTGGGTATAGTTTTTCTTCATTCTTGAGAATTTCACACATGAAATATGACAATACTCATTTTCAATTTTCCCTCTAACTCCTCCTTTATCCCCACCCCCCAGTGTAGTCGCCAGCAGCTACGGGTTACTGGGTTCCTGAAAGGAAAGCTGGGGTTGGATGGGAAAGTCAGTGAGAGAAATAACAAGCCAAGACAAAGTTCTCTGATCAAGGCCAATGTTTACTTGTGAGTCAGAGCTTATAAAGGGGGTGGGGGGACCCATCCCCCACCACACCAGGATCTCGCTGCTTTGTCAGGATCCCTGCTTTCAGCAGGTAGTGGCATCTTGGAGGAAACCGCAAATGTGGCAGGACAATAGACTTTACCTAGGTCGGAAGACTCCACCCTAGATGGGCTAGCAACTGTGGCAAACCAAGTCTGAGCCAGCCTGCTCAAGACTGGGGGGAGGGCACATGCTAGTATGTCCTCTTCTAACTTCATGTCTTTTTTTTTTTTTTTGGTAGCCCACTAAGTCCAGTTAGTGCCGCCTATATGCACATGAGTGTGGGCATCCTATAGAGTGTGAGAAACCTAACAATGGCCACAGCCTCAAAAACTAATGAACTTCCCTTCCCCTGCAGCTATTAACAGCCAATAGCTCCTCAGTGAGGGGTGGGGCCTGGAGATCATCAACCCTATCTATGCCAGGCCGGCTTGATCTTGTGCAGGTGGCGCTCATCACTGTGAGCCATGCCATGTCCAGAAGACAGGACTTCACCTCACCTCGCCCATTCTCCAGGTTATATTCCTTCCATCTCTTCTTCTGCAAAGCTCCTGAGCCCTGGTGCTGGGGTGTGAATACAGATGTCCCGTTTAGTGCTGAGCGTCCGGTCTCTTCAGCACTGTGACCAGTTGTGCACCTCCACTTTGACTTGTGTCTTCTGCAAAAAGCAGCTGCTTTGATCAAGGTCGAGAGAGCTCAGGTCTATGGGTTTTAACATTTATATTTACAATGCAATTTGGCAACATGATCACATTAGTTACTTTTCTGTTGCTGAGATAAAACACCAGAAGAAGAAGGAGAAGGGGGAGGAGAAGGAGGAGGAGGAGGAGGAGGAGGAGGAGGAGGAGGAGGAGGAGGAGGAGGAGGAGGAAATGGGTTTATTTGGGCTTACATTCCCAGAGGGGATACAGCCCAGCACAACAGGAGAGGCATGGTGGTGGCAGGAGTGTAAGATAGGCCTGGCATCGGGAGGCTGGCTGATCACATTTCATTCCCACACATGAAACCCAGAGGGAGCAAAGGAAGCAGGGCCAGGTTATAAAACAGCAAAGACCACCCCCAGTCACCTACATCCTCCAGCAAGGTTCTGGATGTCTTTAGGAACTTCCTAAAGGTTCCATAGTGTTCTCAAGCAGTCCACCAGTTGGAGAGCAATAGACATGAGTCTACGGGGGGAGGGGGGGTCATTTCAAGCTACAATAATGAGCATTTCTAGTGCCTATGGTTGTTTCTGTCTGTTTTTGTTTTTTTAACTTTGAAACTCCCTTCATTTTTGTGTGTATGCATGTTTTGGCTGCATGTCTGTCTGCACCATGTATGTGTCTGGTACACAGAGGCCAGAAGAGGATGTTGGATTCCCTGTGACTGGAGTTTTAGGGAGTTGTGAGCATCTTTGTTTCTTGAGTCAGGGTCTCACTATGTAGCTTAGGCTGGCTTTGAACTCAATATTCTTCTGCCTCAGACTGGGATTACAGGCATGTGTCACCATGCCCAGCTTACCAGAATCCTTAGGAAAACAGATTTAAAAAAAAAAAAGTTGTAACATTTTAAATAACTACATCTTTGAGAATTTCATGCATTTTTACAATGTTTTTTTGATTATCCCTGTGGAGGGACTTTTGTATCTGAGGCTGTAATCCTAGCTCATGTCTATGGGAGTCATAGTCCCTAGAGTAGAACCAGCTATTGTTATTTTGCTAAATATTCATGCTGTCAAATTTGTTTCCTAAATATTTATGCTTACACCTATAGATGTGGGCTATTCTTTGCCTTGGCCATAGAAGCTTCTTTTTGGAGTGGAAATAAGTCAAAGCTGAGATGTATCGCTGGTAAAAGAGTAAGGAGGGAGACTACTTGCTCCAACCTAAGCGGAATATCATATTAATTCCCCCCACAACCACTACCACCAAGGCTCAGGAGAGGGAAGGAATGCAGGATGGGAGGAACATCGTGAAATGTTGGCTTCTGGGCTGTGTCCGTCTCACTCATGGCAGCTATGGCTGCCCCCACAAGACCTATACAAGATCAAGTCAGCCAACACTCTGGTGTGGATGCGGGTAGATGATCTCCAGGCCCCTCCCCTCGCTGAAGAGCTGTTAGTTGTTGGCAGCTGCTGGGGAGAGAGAATCATTCTGAGCATGTGGGTGGACCGAAGACACCCAGAGGCCCACCCATCACATGGCTCGCTTGCCGCTGGAGCTACTACAACGTGAAAGTCTGTGGTGGAGAGATAGGAGAATGGAGTGAGGCTCGGTGAAGCCCCAGCCCGAGCCGTCACTGAGGGCCATGTCTGGGTCTGTGATCAGGCAGCAGCAGGGGCCTGTGTCTATGTCTGTGGCTCACATTATGACCAAAGGCCACGTGGATGTCCCTGGTCTGGTCTGCTGCCTGGAACCACGTTGATGTGCAACGACTGTGCAGAGATGGCCCAGTTGGGGGTTGAGGGGACTCAGGTGAGCCCTGTGGCAGGTTAGGAGAGCAGGATTGCTGTCCCTGCCTCTTGCCAGCTATAGTACTCCTGAGAGCAGGCCCTGTTCGTCACCTGGGTGACATCACTAGAGTTGGCCACGATGTTAGGAGTGTGGGTGAGCTGGCCTCCTACTCACTTGCTGTGGGGTGGTGCAGGTGAGGGAGAGATGGCCCTCATGTCCCTTGCTGGCTGCAGCACTGGGTGAACTGGTGGCCCAGCGCTGGAGACCTGTCCTGGTGCTGTGAGTGTGGGAGAGTTTGAGGGCTGATCACCTCAGCTACCACCCAGGCCCAGATCAAGGGTGTTGAGTTGGCCCACCCCAACATCTGCTCCATCTATGAACTGCTGGAGCATTTAAGGAGACGGTCCTGCAGATCCAAAACTGCAGGACTTCCATGACTCAGGGCAACAACAGGGTTTCTGAGAGGAGTCCTGGTAAGGATCCAGTATGGATGGTGTAGCAGAAACCAGAGGCCTCAAACCAGACTAGTAACACAGCAATGAACATTTCCAAGTACAGACATGTGGTCTAAAAGAGTATACTGTGGGACACACTGTGACACACTACAGCTTCCACAATGAGAGTTTTTAGGTTTGTATTTGTTTTTTATTTTTGGGTTTTTTTTTCTTTTATTCTTTATTTTTATTTTATTTTAGGGGGAGGTTACAAGAGTGGAGGGAAGATACAAAGAGATGAGGAGAGGAGAGGATTGGGGTGCATTCACAAGGGATCAATAAAGTTAAAAAAAGAGACATGACGTTTAGGAGGGGAGCTTGCTGGAGGGGGTAAAGAAAGGTGGGTGCCATATTTGTGTATAAGTATGAAATTCTCAAAGATAAAAGTATTTTTAAAGCTGGGCATGGTGGCACTCGTGTAATCTCTGCACTGGAAAGGCAGAGACAGGTCCATTTCTGAGGCTCGCTAGTCTATCAGCCTGGCATTTCAGTCTCTAAGCTCACAAATAGTTCACAAATAGTTCTACAAACTAAACATAGAGTTCACATTAACAGCAGCATGGGCAGGAGAACTGGCCACACTCCCACCCACCTGTCTGAGACCCAGGCTGACCAGCTCAGCTACCACCCAGACCCAGATCAGGACTTTGAGTTGGCCCACCCCAACATCTACCCTATCTACGAACTGCTGGGGCACTGAAGGAGCTGGTCCTGCCTATTCAAAGCTGCAAGATCTCCAGGACACAGGGCAACTGCAGGCTATCTGATAGGTCACCAGACTCAGTGGCAAGTACCTTTATCCACTGATCCCTCCCACCCACCCCTACCTCTTAAGTTTCTATTACCTCTCAATATCCCATTAAACTATGAACCCATCAATGGAATATTCCATTGAGAGTCCTCAGAATTCACTCTCTTCACCAAAGCCCACCTTGGAAGATAGCCACATTGAAGATCAAGACTTCAACATGAGCTTTTGGGAGTCTTTTCAGATTCAAACCATAGCACAAGTGTATACATTTGAGAAATACTATCTTCCTGCTCTCAAGACAATTGACAATATAGTTTTAAAGACAAGACTAATTCACACATCAGTGATTAGTCCCAGCTCGCCCACACGCACAGCACCAGGGCAAGCTCAAGCTCTCCAGCACTGACCCATTTACCCAATTTTACAATCGGCAAGGGCAGGGCCAGATCTCCCTATGTTCCGTCCCTGAAACCCACATGGCAGAAAGAGAGGACCAACTCTTGAAAGTTGTCCTCTGACCACCACATGGTACAAGTGCAACTTCACAATGAATAAATGAATGTATAAAGATTGTTTATTTAGAAGGTAGAATCTACTCAAGCGATTGGCTCCTTGGGATGTGTTTGGGAGGTGTAGCTCTGTCCTTGGCTCTTTCTGCTCCCTCACTGTTTTCCTTCTGGATTTCTTGAGGTGAGGGCAGCTTTTCTTGCCACCGGCTCCCATACCCACTATTACCTGCTTCATCATAGATCCAGAATGACATGGCCAAGGGACTGAGGACTGAAATGCCTGAAATCATGGGTCCAAATGAATCTTTTTTCCCCTTTGTGCTCATGTATTTTCTCTCAATGATGGGAAGATGCCTAACACACTACTCAGGGTGGGCATGAGTGTTCATCAGACTAGTAGGGTGAAGACTGAATGCTGAGGAAACTATGAAATAGACTCTTCACAGTTTTGGGATACAAAGGTTTTATGAGGCCATTCTCACTGGGCAAGATAGTCTAAAGGATTTCCAGAATTCCTGAGTGTTACAGAAACATCACAGTATCCACAGGGATCAAGCAATTAGCACAAATGCAGATTAATGGGACGAGAACAAGAATGACTGTTTCTAGAAATGAGCTGCAAAACACTTGCCCCATGCCTTAGCTGCACATCAATAAATGCACATCAAATAAAGCTACAAGAATATCTAACCACAACTAGCTACTGTTTTTGTTTGTTTGTTTGTTTGTTTGTTTTTATGATTCGGGCTGGAAGTGCTCCTCTGTGCAGGCATCATTGCCCTGAGCAGGCTGGATGGTGAAATATGGATAGAAAGAGCTGCAGATACACAAAGCCTTGGACAGAGTTCCACAACAAGCCGAGTTGGTGAGCCTCCATGGACAGCAGTGCTTATAATCTCTTCCCACTCAAACTGGAGGCTTCCCCTCCTTGCTCTTATTGTGCAATTTAAAGACACTGCTGTCTTTGTGTTTGGAACACTGCTGGACTTTTGGTTTAAACATGCTGTTGACCAAATGTCTTACTGAGGAATCTTTCCATTGGTCCAATTCTGTAATGAGTACAGGCGCTGATAACTGACTTCCCGAGGAGCCAGTGCTTACACGGGATTGAACAGTATGTAGCCTAGTAGATCTGATAACATGTTATTGGCTTGGGGTTTGATTCTTGGTCCCTTTCTTCACTTAAAGTTAAGAACTCTAATGTTGATGATGTGCACAGATCTGTGTAGAACAAAACCTAGGGAAGAAATGGAAACTGGGTGGTCGTCAGTGTGATTAATCTGGGTGGGATGAGGTTGTGGTGTCATACTTTCTTTTAGCTGGAATGCATTTTTGTACCACAATGTAAGTTCCAATAAAAGCTTACTTAATTAAAAAAACAAACCAAACAAACAAACCTGCCACCTTGGTTTTCCCTTCCACACCTGCCCTTTTTGTATTTCTGATGTCTGATTAACCCCTTTAGTGAATATCAAGGCTTTTCATTTCTGATCCTTAAATATGTTCTCTCCCTGAACCTCTGTGTACTTGTCAGACACATTTCCAGGTAAGGAAGGTAGAAGTTTCTCTGTCCCAGTCACTCTTCCTGACAATGTACCTGGTATGCCAAAGTATTTAGTTTTCTGAGGATGAGTAACTTATAAGTAGGCAAGTGTAGGGGGCTGATCTGGTATTGCTATGTATTCAAATGCTAAATATCAGCCCCTAAGATCTGGTTGCCCCCCGGGCTGTTAGGGATGGTTAAGAAATACAAGTTAATAGTTACTAGTATCATGCCAGATGCTAGTCTAGATTATCACAGAAATATACACCCTAGGTTGCACAGATAATTTATACCTATAAACAAGCAATGTTTGCTTGCTCAGGTATGCTATAAATAGATGGATAGTCTTCAAAACTCTCAGATACTCATAGAATAGGGCATTTAAAGTTTGTTTGTTGTTGTTGTTTGTTTTTTAATTTTTTTATTTAAGACCTTCTTGACATAAAGGCATGTCAGCTTCTGGCAGTACCCCATTCTATTTCAAAGAAGATGATGAGCATCAAGAATCTCCAACCGGAGTTTGCCTCAATGTGGCAAGCTGCCACAGGGCAGAGAGTTGCCCATAATTCAACTACGGACATAATGCTGTTCAGAAAGGACAAACAGGCTCAGGGACATCTGCCAAGCTCTGCCAAGAGAGGGTAAGCAAGTCCTTTATAATTCCTGCTTCACAAAATGTCTGTCAGATATACTGGGCCAGAAGGATGAAGATGGATGCTCCAACATTATGGAGACAATTCTGGGGAACTGTCCAGGCAGCCATTTCTCAGCCATTTCTTAACCTTGAAAGCTGCTTGCCTGCATTTCCTAAAAATTCAGGTAATATTTACCCCTTCTCACATCTCTAATGCGGATGAAGGCCAGAGAGTTATAGTCTTACAATTAAACTTAAGTTATAAAGGATCTAAAAAATATACTTTAGGGTCTAAAGAGGTTTTTAAGGATGGCAAATGAAAGTTATGTAAGTTGGAGGACTTGAAGGTTTAAGTTATAAATGGATGTTTTAAGGTTGATAATTGCAAGTTATGAAAGTTAGAGAATTTAATGCCTAAGATGGTAATGAGAAAATGATTTAAATACAGAACTCTAAACTCACCAATATAGGCTAAATAATAGAACACTTTCTCCAAATACAAAAGGAGTGGACATTATGAATGTTAATTATTACACCATAGATTTCATAATTGTTCTTACTATACACACTTTATTGTTGTAAGAAAAGTAGTCTTTTTATTCATACAAAAGAGGGAAATGTAGGGAACTGATCTGGCACTGTTATCTATTCAAATGCTAAATACTGACCCCCAAGATCTGGTTGCCTTTGGTGAGGAGAACCTCAGGTGTGAGGAGATCTTCATGAACACAAAATGATGCTATGTAACCTTGCTTCCCAAGTTAATTGATTAATAAAAGGCTAAAACCTGTGATTGGGCAGTAGATAGAGGTAGGTGCGTTTTCAGCTACCTGGCTTGGGGTCACAGGTAGGGAGAAAACGGAGAAGAAAGGACACACAGAGAAGAGGAGGCCACCATGAGAGTGGATGGACCACGAGCACATGGCCAGGAGAAATGGCAAATAACAAGGGACATATGGCTGGGATGTAAGTTAGAATAACTCCAAACCTGCCCAATCTAGGCTCACAGCTTGTTAATAAAATACAAGGATTGTATGTCTTTTGTACAGGCTAGCTTGAATATGTAATTCCTTTTATAGGCAAACATAAGAATTGCTTAGCAATCTAGGACTCTGCTTGGCTTGGGCTATGCACACATACCACACTCCAAACAATATGCCTATGCAATCTGTAAGGAACCTAGGACCCCCATTTGTATTGAGCTATGCACACAGCCATCTCTAAAGAATTGAGGGCTGGAGAGATGGCTCAGTGGTTAAGAGCACCGACTGCTCTTCCGAAGGTTCTGAGTTCAAATCCCAGCAACCACATGGTGGCTCACAACCACCCATAATGAGATCTGACTCCCTCTTCTGGTGCATCTGAAGACAGCTGCAGTGTACTTAGATACAATAATAAATAAATCTTAAAAAAATATTTTAAAAGAATTGAATAAGTTGTTCCACTCTTAACAACCATTGAACTTGGACAGTTTCTATTCAAAGATGTTGCAACTACATCTTGTAAGAGGATAGTAAGATTGATATAACCTGAATTAATTTTGGGTGCATGGGTAACAAGATGAAAGTATGTACTCTGGGTGAACTTTTAGGGAGTAAACCCCTATTTGCCATCTTATGCCTATGTATAATTGGGTACACATATCAAAAATCAGGTGCATTATGGAAAGAACGTGCACCGTAGGAAAGAGGTTATTATGCCCAGATCCGAGGGTCCCCAAAGACCACTAGGAGTTGAACTCTAGTATGCAAAGACAAAGAGTCTTTATTCAAGCTCTAGCTTGGACCCTCAGGCCCCTCTGATGAGCAAGGTAGCACAGAAGGCCCCAAGCATCTAAGGTTCAGCCCTTTTATTTCAGTTACAGCAGGGTGAGTGGCTTATCAGCTTGGCAGTTACATGATTGGTTAACAATTATTTCAGTTGGCTTAAAGAATTTATATCTATCTATAACGTCTGGAACATTAGGTATTTTCCTGCTGGTGAACCATGTTTAGGGTGGTTCCTTCCTGGAACAGTTTGTGGTTTTCTCAGTAATTAGGGTTGAACCTGAGGATAGGGCCTAGTGTATAATAAAATGGAAGCCTGGTTACAAGATGGAGTTTGCCTTGTCAAGTTGGGGCCCTTCAAGGTTACATAACACTCTGTCAGTCTAGATAAAGAATCACCTATGCAACCTTTAGCAACCAAATTCCTCCTTCTCTTAATTCCATAAAAGGAAATGCCAGACAGTCCTTGGGGACCTTTAGTCAGTGGCCCACGGTCACTATTTTAACCACATTCCTTCTTTCTCTTCTATACTATCACTTTGCTTTGGATACAATTTTGTACTTTGCAAATCTGTATCTGATCATTTCAATGCTGTGAATAAGATGTCATGAACCTGGCAGCACTAAGCCCAGACTCTGACCACCAGGAACAACTACACAGCTGTGAAGAAAAGAACCAAGCCAACGGGCTGGTGGAGAGGGGTGGGTGGGTACAGGGAAAATGGAGAGCAGGTCCTGCTTGTGAATGTGACATTCATGACCAAAGGTTCATGACCTTTAAAGATAACCATGTCTCTATCCTCTGCTGTAGGCTGAATTACCACACAAGCTTTCTTGATGGAATAGAGGTCTTTGTGATGCAGTCTGGTGGCCTGATTCTGTTCTCTGTGACATGCACATGTCAAGGCTTGGCCCTGGGAGCTATTAGGCACATGGACTCTGAATGTCCTAAGAGTAGGATGGCTGGTCTCCTCATGCTGATGAGGTTCAGACCATGCTGAGCACTATGTGCTTTCTGTGGGACACTGAATGTCCCTTGTATGTCTATTTCTGCTTCTTCATCATTGTCCTAATTGTCTGGCAAGTGCGTCAGAATTACCAAGGATTGAAGTGCGAAAATAGAAGAAGCTGCTGTCGGGTAGGGAAACCCTGTGACCAATACTGAGCTGGTAGAGACGCTTTCAAGATCCATCTTCCACTTATGGCCTCACTACCCCATCTGACAGTTTGGATATGATACTTTGAAGGGTGTTTATATAATACCTTTCTCCTGTGAGGCCATTCCTTACCAGAATGTTTATGAGTTGTAAACCAAAAACCATTGTATTGCTTTGAATAGAAGATTAGCATTATCTCAGATCTCCCAATACAGGAGAATTTCCCATTTTAGTTTGTTACGGCATTTATACCTGGAAAGCTTTTTATATTAGAACACATCCTATATGTGTTCTATTCTTTCTACTCTTTTGCCTGCAAACTCTGGTAAAACATCACTCAGTAGACGGATAGGAAATAGAGTTCAGATTAGTTTCAAAGAGAACCAGAAAAATGGAGAAGAAGGGAAAGTCAGGGAAAAAAAAAAAGTAGAGCCTAGCAGAAGGCAGGGGAGGAGAGCGTAAAAAATACACATAGATAAGGAAAGGAAAGGAAAAGTGCAAGATATTTATCACAATATGAACACAAAAGAAAGTTCCAGCCTCACATTCTAATATTTTTCTCTTTAAGCGTCATCAAAAAGTCAGGCAAAGGGCTAAAGATGCAGCGTCAAGAGGTAAAGTTCCAATGTCCCCTGACTCCCCGCCCCGGGAGAGCTCCCACAGTTCCTCTTCTCTATGACCTTGCCCAGTGCCAAGTGCTCTAACTTCTGAGGTTCCAGAGCCACTAACTGGTGACATTTACAAAGGACTGATCTTGATGGGAAATGAGAAATTAAGAATGTTAAAAAAAATTCTCTGCCTTACTCCCCTGACAAGAAAGAATTGAGGAATTAAGGAGTCCTTAACTGTCATTTACTGAGTTTATGACCCTATGGGATTCATTTCACCTATGGGTTTATCAATAAAATAAGCACACTATTAATTATCCCTACAGGGGACAGTGCGTTGTAAATGGTGGTGCTCTACCCAGACAAGGCACAGAGCACCAAGTCTAGGAGCTCAGCTTCCTGTTACTGTAGAATCCCATATAACACTGTGTCCTGATTCCTCAGCCAGGGGACTTTCCCGAGAAGAAGCTGAGAAGCCATGGGAGCTGCTCTCTATCATGAAAAGGTGACTTCTTGACCTCTGTATCTAAACTCTGATGATTTCTTGGTCTGATCCAGGCCAGGGGTGAGGAAAGGAGTAACTGAGGGAAGGACAAATACAGGCAGGCAGGTTCACCAGCTGAGAGGGCTGCCAGGGCAGAGATGGGTCACATCTCAGCAGGGAAGAGCCACCCCACACCCAATCTGTATGTTAGGGTCTCAGCAGGTCTGAATTTCAGAACGGACTCACGCATGCTCTGTAAAGGACATTGCTAGGGTTGCACCCAGACACCAACCTGTCAAGAGAGGGAATTCAGCATAAAGAGGTCACCATGTCATATGGTCTTCCTGCTGCTCCCTTCCAAAGGCAGAGCCCTGGGTTTGGCTGGACACTGCTGCTATTACCTCCTGTCTGTCCTCAGAGTGGGGGATCAGTTGTTGGGATGCCATCTTCCCATCATCTTACCCTCTACTTCATTTCTGGAGAGCACAAAAGATTCCCAAGAGTTTCTGGATACAGCAGCACCCCATGCTTTGAGTGAGGACCTCATTTCCTACAGTGTAGGGTTAGAACTTTGGGACTGGAGAAAAGGGCCCAGAAACCTCCAGACACAGTCTTCCAAAGAGACAGACAAAGTTCGTTCATTAATGGTTGTCTTATTTTTCTCTTCCAAGCCAAAGCTGGGTCCCCAAGCAGGGAAATGTGCGGCAGCTCCTGTGTTTAGATCCCAGCTGCCAAATCTGTGAGGCTGCGACTGAAGAGATTCAGCAGTTAGTGCAGAGTGAGAAAAGTCAGCTCTCCCCTGCTTTTTTGGGACTGAACCAGGGTTCTGCTCACTCTGCACACCTGGAGACGTTACCCATGACTTTTGAACAGAATATGGAGCTCTGTTCCAGGCACACCAGACCTCATCCACGGGTGCCTGGAAACCAAACACTAACACAACTAACGGGACACTTAACACAGTTGACCAACACATTCGGGGTTCAAGAATGCTGGACTGATCGTCTCCAGCTAGACCAAAATTTTCATCTCGCCAACATGCCCATGGTCTCAGAGACTGTGAGTTCTTCAAGGCTCAAGGAACCTATGGTTTTAATGATTGAGGAAACAATAGTGCAAAGCAAAGCAAAGCTTGACCAGGAAAGCCAAGACCTTCATCACATGAAGCCCTCTGTGTCTTTACTACCCCTGGACCCAAGCTTGACACATACTATGTCCTTACATATGGACTCAATGCTGTCTTCCCATCTGCCATTACTTAGTCCTAAAGTCCGTGGGCTTCTTGAACTACAGGTAAAAAAATGCATACATTTCCAGAAGTGGGGTCTTCCGAGACGTGTGGAGGAGTCCCTGAGGCAGCTCATGCCAGACCCAACATTATTTCGTCGATCTCGAGAAAATCCATCTTCCTGCACTCTGAGCAGCAGTTCTAAGGTCATTGAGGACAGAACTGGGATCGTTTCCCACAAGACCAGCAGCTTGTATTCGGCAGGCCAGCCCGTCCAGACCTTCTGGGTTTCCAAATGGCCTGTTATAAACCTGCAACAAGGAAGGCCCTGGCACCAAATTCATACTTGCTTGCCCTCTCATGAAGGTGAACATCTAAGGAATTTCTATCCACTCCCCAGGGCAAAAGCTAATGACTCAGGGGACAATCTTCAGAGTGAATATTATAGCCAGTTATTCTGTGGCCTTCCATCTCTTCACAGTGAGTCCTTGGATGTTACTTCCTTGAGTTCTCAAGGTACCTGCAAGAAAAGGGATATGTCCAAGCCCTCCACAGATGCTCAGCCCTCAGGGGTACTCTCGGGCCTTTTCTTACCCAAAACACCATGTAAGTCAGCCTTTCCCTCTTCCCCGACCTCTCTGAATGGCAAGACTCCCTGTGAGCGTGAAGGAGCACAGATTACTGTCCCGTTCCTGTCGCTGGCTGAGTGTGAAGCACTGGAACGCCACCTCCTAAAGAAACAACTCAGCAAGCTTCAGTGGGGCCTGCCAGCTCTCCTCCTCCAAAACCAGCGCTGAATGCTGTGTGAAGCACCCAGTGAGGCTAAGACAGTAAAAACTTCCTTGGCAAGGAAGCCCTTTTTACATCCCACCAGGGACATCTTCCCAGAGCACGCAGGAAGGCTGCTGGAATTCCACCTGCAGAAGCAGCTGATTCACCTCCGCTGGGGGCTGCCCCAGAGGATCCAGCGCTCCATGAATATGCTGCTCTCCTCAACAGACCCACAGTCCCTGCCCTGTGGCAGCAGTAGCTTACCCAATGTGAGCATCTCACAGCCCGGGAAACCAGAGGCCAATGGGCCTGGTGACATGTTCTCACTCACAGCGGGCAAAGGGACAATCCCCATGCCACACTTGTTTGCCAAGACAAGGGAAATGTTGAAAAGCCATGTTGATTCCAAATGTGAACAGATCCAGGAGGGCAAGGTCCCGGCCCAAGTCTGGAAATCTTGGGAATGCAAAATTCCTGGAAGCTTAGCAACAGTGGCTCCCTTCCCTTGGATTCCACAAGGCCAATGCAGGAAGTTACAGGCAGAAAGTAAAAGTGACCCTGAATTACTTCACAAAGTTGTTCCCTGGAAACCAAAGACCCTCAGCCAGGAGACACAAACCTTATCTGGTACTCTCTTTGAACACTGTAAGAAGCCCCAATCCCTACCTAAGGAAACCATTAAGAAACTGGAGACAACTTTACATCATAAGTATCTGGCCTTCCTGTCAGGCCTGCCTGCCCTTTACTGTGTAGCTCTCTCTAGGCCTGCATCCCCAGCAGTCACTAGCCAACCTAGACTCAGAGAGAAGATGCCCAAAGCTGTCAAAAGCCCATCAAATGCTCTGACTCAAATAACCCCACTTGAGCCCTGCGCTCAGGATGACAGTGGGGTGTCTGCGGACACTGCAGAAGAGTTCCAGCCTGGAGCAGAGGCAGACAGAAGGACAGAGAAGGTGCCTGCAGAGAGTCAGCCTCCCCCATGCAGACCCTACCCAATAAACACACATATCTTGGCCAAACTGAATTTCCACCTGAAAAAAAAGATCCTAGCAATGCAGTTTGGGATTTCTGAAAAGGAAAAGAGAGAATACAAGGAGCTGGGTACAGCCGACCTAGAGAGCGAATCCATCCAGGAATTTCTCAGATGTCTACACATGTCAGAGAGCACACTGCTTCAGGAACAGCCTGTCGCATGCCCATCTCTGCCAGCCCCAAATGCAAAAGGGGTCCACCCTAAAAAACAGCCAGCTTCTGCAGTACAGGATGTGTGTCAGGCGCAAAGGCCTCCTCCTTCCAAAGCAGTGCCCCATAGTTCTGCCCAGCAGAGCTCCAAGGCCTCGCAATCCCAAAGGGATAAGACCCAAGTCTGTGTTGACATGGAAGCTGGAGGGAAAAGGTTCAACCTAGAGAAATCCAAAGTCGTGGGGGACCTTGGAGAAGGGGACGCAGGTCTTGGGTTTTCCCTGGTCGGTCAAAAGACACGCCAGGATGGAGAGCAGGAGAAGAGGCTCCTGCACAGACCACTCCAGGGCTCCTCACAACAGGGTCACACCTTTCATCTTGAGGATGCCTGTCCACACAGTCCCCGGGTCTCACTATGTAGCCCTAGCTGACTCAGAACTAACTCTGTAGGCAGGTCAACCTCTAACTCTAAGAGATCTACCTGTCTCTACCTCCAGAGAACTGGAATTAATGGCATACCACCATGCTGACCCTTCTCCCTCCTTTAAATCTGGTTTGTAACTTCTATCCTATTGCCTGTCGTTAATGGGATAGCCTTGGATTCATGTGTATATCCTGATCTCAACAACTTGGTCAGGTCTTAAATATCCACAAAAGGAGGGTCTTGCCCAGTGGCAGAGCACTAGCCTCACATATGAAGGCTTTTGATTTGCTCTTGAGTTCTATAGGGAAAAATTCAGAACACCAGTGACCCCAATACTTGAGAATGTTCAGAAGTTAATTATGGCAAAGATAGGTGCATGCCAGAAACTGTTCTCAGGGACAGACTCTCTTTTAAGATCTACCAAAGTCAGGTGTGAGTTCACGACCCTCTTTAGAACCCCACCTACCACACATCACATGAAAAGCCTCAGTTTACCCAGGGTCCCATGCCTGCAGACTACTGACCCCCTACAGTCTGACATAGCAGGTAAAAGGGAACAACAAACTAGGCAGACATGCCTGATCCAAGTCACCCTTAGGGAACCATCAAAGTCCCAGGTGCCCCAGAAGGGGGCCCTGGCACAGGCATGGTTCCTTTTATAGCTCTATGGCAAGCTTAAATGTTAGCTGCAAGCCCAGCCTTACAGCCATACTCCTAATCAAACTCCAGCCTCATTCCCAGAAAGAGAAGGGTGGTGTGGTAAATGCCAACAAGGTGCTTGAATGGCCAAATGAGCACAGAAGGCTTTGGTGTTCCTTCTCCCTTGGACCTGGATGGCCACCTGCCCTGCTTGGATAGCTCTGGAGAGACTTACAGCCTCACACAGGGAACCTAGAAAGCAGCCCAGCAGACTCTCCCCATATCAGAGCAGAATTGCACATAACCATATATCCCTCCCTGAATTGTCTTAGAAGTTCAGAGCCAACCTCCAACATACAATGTAAACTCCTTGGCCGATCCTAACCTCAAACCCAAATTCAGTGCCCGACTCCATTCTGTCTTCAAAAGACCAATCCAACATATGCCAGCCTTTAACAGCAAGAATCACAACCCAGTTCAAAACCCCACACTAACATCAGCAGGATCCTTCCCTGTGCTGGCCATAACCCTATTCTAATCTGCTCCCCCATACCCGTTTTTTGTTTGTTTACTTGTTTGTTTTGTTTTGTTTTATTCTTTTTTTTTTTTTTTTTTTTTTGGCATGGAAAACTTTATGTGCCAAGATTGTTAGCCACACTAAGAGCAGCAGAGAGGATGACTCCTCTTCCTCTCATCTGTCACCTTCACTGCATAGGTAATGAGTTCACTGGAGAGAGCAAAGTAGCTGCAGGTCTCTTGGGAGAAAAACAAGACTTTCAATAGCCTTTTGGAAGAGAATGATAATTACAGTAAGATGTAGCTAAGTGTCCTGGCTAATTTACTGTCAACTGAACACAAGCTAGAGTCATTTGGGAAGAACCCTCAATTGGGAAAATGCCTCCATGTTAGTAAACAGCACTCCTCCATGGCCTCTGCATCAGCTCCCGCTTCCAGGTCCCTTGAGTTCTTGACCCAACTTTCCAGGACGATGAACTACAAGCTACAGGATGAAATAAGCCCTTTCTTTCCCGAGGTTTCTCTTGGTTGTGTGGTTTTACCATAGCAACAGAGACCCTGTCTAAGATGCTAGGTAAAAATGCTAATTAGAATAAGGTTGTGGGGAGAGGGGGCGGGGCAACATGTGAAACTAATTGAGTACTACAAGATGTTGAGAAAAGAGGACAGAAAGAAATATCCCATGCTGAACCAGAACTGGTTATGTGTGCTTTGACTCATTTTGGCAGAATACATGGTGAGATACAGTTTCTATCATGAGATGGGTCCTACTATGAGACAGGACCACAAAATAAAGAGGGAAAAGAAGGAAGGGGCTGGGCGGGGAGACAAGAGGAGCACATGGATATTAAAGGGTGACCATTTGGGACTGGACAGCCATTTCCTATGAACTTCCCTGGGGAGGCCCTCCTCTCCCAGCTTCCCTCAGCTGCCTCTGGGTAGGGCTGGTGCCTTGTGGACTTTTCTATCCACTTTGGCGTGTCCATTGGTGAGCAGGTTCTATTTAGGAATGTATATGTACACACATGTATGTGCCTGCAGGAGCCGAAAAAGGAGGCCACGAAACTGAAGAAGAACAAGGAAGGGTTATGGGAGGGTTTGGAGGGAGGAAGGGAGAAATGTAGTTGTATATTAAATATATTGCATTATATTATATTACACTCTCAAGACTGTATAAAAATAAAAAGGGTGGTTGACTTATGAAGGCTCGGTCCGAGTCAATTTATTAACCCACTCATGAATTAACATGTCAGTGGATTAATAAGTTGTTGCTTGCATGTTTTGTTATAGCCACGCTCCTTGTGCTCAGCTTGCTCTGTGTTACCATGGCCATCACAGATGTCAGGCAGATGCTGCCACCAGGCTCCAGAACCTTGAGGAAATAGATGATTTCTTTATAAGTTTTCCTCATCAATTATGTCATCTGTGGCATTCTTATGGCAACAGAAAATGGACTATTCTATGATTATAGGAAATTATAGGTCACAACAAATGATAAAGCTTCTGGAATATAACAGAGAATGTCTTCATTATGACTTAAGAAAAGCTGTGCCGCAGATCTAGCCCAGGGACCCCGCATACCAGGCAAACATTCTCCCATGGAGTTGCATCTCCAACCCTTTCATTAGGAATTTCTCGATGGTAAACAAAATTCCTTTAAAAATTACAGAGCACTAATCCTAAAATGAGATTGATACATTGGTGCATTTTAAACATCAGGGTTTCCTTTTAAAGAGTGGTGTGGTGGTTTGAAAAAGAGTGACAGCCCCTACCCCCCCCCCCCACACACACACACAGATTCACACATTCGGAAGCTTAGCCATCAGGGAGAGTAGTTTCCAAAGGAATGACCTCAACAAACAAAGGAAGCCTGAAGGTTTTATCTGGGGGCCTACCCACAGTCACATAAGAAAACACATTAGGAACAAGCATAGTCTATGGATGCTCACGTTCCTGAATAGTTACAGTTTAGCATCATTGTCTTTGTTAAGGTTTCTACTGCTGTGGTAAAGACCCGACCAAAGCAACTTAGGGAGGAAAAGGCTTTATTCAGCTTACACTTCCAGTTAATAGTCCATCACTGAGGGAAGTCAGGCCAAGAACTCCAGCTGGACAGGGACCTAATACAGCAGGAACTGGTCAGAGGCCATGAAGAGGTGCTAATAACTGCCTTGCTCTCCATGACTTGCACAACCTGCTTTCTCATACCACCCAGGACCACCTGCCCAGGAGTAGCACCATCTACAATGGGCTGGTCCCTCCTGCATCAATAACTAAGCAATACAAAGCCAAGCAGCTGAAACAGTTCTGAAATTGATCCATCCTAGAACCAAACACCTTTATTTACAGAGGAAATCAATATGAGCAGGTTATTAAGCGCTTTGAATAGGCACTTCAGTGCACTATGTTCTTCGGGAAGGATCATCTATAGTGTGCCTGCCTCCATAACAAAAATAGAAAAGATAATGTGGTTTTGATTTTCTTGTGAATTTGTGGGTTTTTCAAGACAGGATTTCTCTGTGTAAACTTGGGTGTCCTTGGAAATTGCTGTGTCAACCTGGCTAGCCTCAAACACAGATCTGACTGCCTTTGCCTCTCTAGTACTGGGATTAAAGGTATATGTCACCACTGCCCAGCCTATTCTAATTTTTTAATGGAATTTTTCTAAGTAAGTAAGAAATTACATTTTAAGGATCTCTTATCAATTCAGTCCTAGTTTCTGCCTCTGTAAAATTACACATATTATCTACAGTTAATAAATTAACCAACCTGTAACAGTACTTATGCTTGAAAGATCTTTCTTTTTGTAGTTTTAAGAACTTAATTTACATGTACAGGATGCCCTCAGCAGACATTAAATCGTGTGTAGAATGTACTCATCTTCAAAACTGCAGGATTATGCATCTGAATAAGTGTGCTGTTGTCAAAGAAGTAAGAAACAAAACAAAATAAAAAACTCAGAACTCCTGCATGATTAAAAAAAAAAGAAAAAAGAAAAAAGAAAATGCCACACAAGATTGCCTATAGACCAACCTATGGAGTCATTTTCTTAGTTGTAATTTCCTTTTCTCAAATGACTTTAGCTTGTGTCAAGTTGATAAAAACAAAACAAAACCCAACCAGGACAGTTCATGAAAGGACAGTTGACTGGTTTTGGTCATGCTTAGCTCAGCGTTCTGGGCCACAAGTTTAAGAGGTTAAACAGGTAGACACGAGCATTTTAGGGGTATGCTCCACTGGGGTCCTAGGGACGGCTGACAGGGGGGCCTCTTGGCAGGTGACTTAGGGTTTCTCTTGCTGTGAACAGACACCATAACCACTGCAACTCTTATAAAGGACAACATTTAATTGGGGCTGGCTTACAGTCCAGAGGTTTAGCCCATTGCCATCATGGTGGCTTGCAAGCAGACATGGTGCTGAAGAGGTAGATGAGAGTTCAACATTTTGATCCACAGGCATCAGAAAGAGAAGTGGTTGAGCTTCTGAGACCTCAAAGCCCATCCCCTACTCACATACTTCCTTCCTCCAACAAAGCCACACCTCCTCCAACAAAGCCACACCTCCGAATAGTGCCCCACCCCCACTACCCATGGGCCTATGGGGGCCATTTTTATTCATGCCACCAGAGTAGGGTCAATTTTTTTTTAATCCTTTCACTTCTGCACCCTATTGCTCTGGCATAATAAATCCAGGAAACCATAATTTGACATATATTACAAATATATTATAGGATGGAAATGTTTATAATCTCTCAAACTTTAAATCTCTGGCAGAGATCTCTTTCAGTCTTTCAGGACCTCTCTGAAGTTTGTGTGTGTGTGTGTGTGTGTGTGTGTGTGTGTGTGTGTGTGTGTGTGTGTGTGCATAGGGGGCTAGAGGACAGCTTTGACTGTCAATCTAATGATACTATCCACCTTGTTTTTTGAGACAGATTCTCTTACTGGCCTTGAGCTCACCAACTAGGCTGGCTGGCTAGGGAGTCCAAATGTCTGTCTACCTTTGTCTCTCTGGTGCTGAGATTACAAGTATTTACCACCATGTCCTGCTTTTTAAAATGTGGGTTCTGGGCCTCGAACTCAGGTCCTCCTATTTTATGAGGTAAGGCAACTGCTTTATGGACTGAGCTATCATCTCAGCTCTCATCTGCCAGTCTTTATGGCCAGACATCCTTGACAAGGCTTCTTTTTAAAGCAGGGACTCCTTTAAATCTCCGGTACCTCTGAAATTAGCCAGGGCAGAGGTTATTTTCAACCTCTGCCAGACCTGGGGACCAGTATCAACCTCAGGCTTCAGGCTAACCCCCTTGTGCTTGCTTTCTGATGCATCAAGTTCCTATTTATTTTGTTCTAAGACTCTTGTGGACAACTCAGGGTCCAGGCTCATCCCCTGATTGTGTGAAGTCACTGGAGTGGCTTCCAACTTTGCCCAGAAGCACATGAGCAGTGTAGGGTTAGTGAGATGCTCTTGTGCAGGGGTCAAGCCAGGAAGGCTGCCTCTCTTCATTGACTCTGTGCCAAGTTTACATAAGACTGTTCAGCACAGACTGGAAACAAGACAGATTGTGGGCTAAGAACCCCAGCATGCATTTCTTGGAAATTGGCCTCTGTCCTGGCTGGTTTTATGTTAACTTGACACAAGCTAGAGTCATTAGAGAGGAGGGAGCCTCAATTGAGAAAATGCCTCCATTACATCAGGCTTGTAGGCAAGCCTGTGGGGCATTTTCTTAATTAGTAATTGATGGGGAAGGGCCCCACCCACTGTGGGTGGGGTCACCCCAGGCTGGTGGTTCTCACATCTAGAAGAAAACAGGATGAGGGAAGGCTTCAGGGACCTGAAGAAGATAAGGACTCCACAGGAAGACCACAGAGTCAACTAACCTGGACCCTTGGGGGCTCCAGAGACTGAGCCACCAACCAAAGAGAGAGCATGGGCTGGACCTAGGCCCCCTGCACATGTGTAGCAGATGTGCAGCTTGGTCTTCATGTGGGTCCCCCAACAACTGGAGTGGGGGCTGTCCCTGACTCTGTTGCCTGCCTGTGGACTTTGTTCCCCTAACTGGACTGCTTTGTCTGTCCTCAGTGGGAGAGGATGCACCTAGTCCTGCAGTTACTTGATGTGTGTGTGTGTGTGTGTGTGTGTGTGATACCCAGGGAGGGGCTCCCCTTCTTAGAAGAGAAGGGGAGGAGAGGAGGGAGTGAGGGAAGAATCTGTGACTGGGGAGGGGTCCTGTAGAGTGAATAAATTAATTAATAAATAAAAATTAAACTGGGCTGGTGAGATGGCTCAGCGGGTAAGAGCACTGACTGTTCTTCTGAAGGTCCTGAGTTCAAATCCCAGCAATCAACATGGTGTCTCACAACCATCTGTAATGAGATCTGACACCCTCTTCTGGTGCGTCTGAAGGCAGCTACAGTGTACTTATATTTACTAAATAAATAAATGTTTGGGCCGGAGCGAGCAGGGACTGAGTGAGCAGAGGTCCTAAAAAATTCAATTCCCCACAACCATCTGTACAGCTACAGTGTACTCATATACATAAAAATAAATAAAATAAATCTTTAAAAAATAAAAAGTAAATAAATAATAAAAATTAAGCTATGGGGAACCACAAAAATATAAGAAAGAAAGAAAGAAAGAAAGAAAGAAAGAAAGAAAGAAAGAAAGCAAGCAAGCAGGCTGAGCAAGGCATGAGTAAGGAGCACCCCTCCGTGACCTCTGTACCAGCCCCTGCCTCTGAGTTCTTGCACTGTTTGAATTCCTGTTCTGACTTCCTTCAATGATGAACTATGATGGGGAAGCTCAAGCCAAACGAACCTTTTCCTCCCGAATTTGCTTTGTTCACAGCAATAGTAACCCAAAGGAGGACAGCTTCTAAGCCAAATAAAAGGTTCTCAAACGCATAAGAAATCACAAATCCTGATAGCTGAGGCCACATGAAGTTACTACACAGGCCTCCAGAAAAGGCAGGTGGCTGCCAGGGAGGAGCTGGCAGGGCCCTCAACAACCTCCCTGGGGCTGCTGCTCTTCTGTCTCCCGGCTAAGGAGTTGGAACCATGTGCAGACCACCCTGTGGTGTGGGCTTCTGTGCTGGTTTGTCACTTGCAGGCAGAAGATGTCATTGTGGAGAGCACAGAGGACACAGAGTTCCTGAAGAAAGGTGCCGTTCATACAGTGGACACAGCGAGGCCATTTTGGTTGTGTGTGTGTGTGTGTGTGTGTGTGTGTGTGTGTATCATCACATCTGTTCTGCCTTCTGTCTGAACAGGAAACAGGGAGGATGAAGCCTATGACACGCCCCTGTTGACTCTGGCGATGGGGGCGCAGTAAGAGACCCTTACTCATTTGTTTCTAGGAAACAAGTTTAAGGCGGACCCTGCTTCCATTGTCACGCCCGGTGGCGGCCGAGGTTCACAAGCCTTTAAAGAAAGCAGGCAGAAGAGACAGGCAGTTCCTGCAGAGCATTTACAGGAGCCTTCCTATGTCTTCTGCTCATAAAAGACTAACAAACACCTAGAATGCTTTAAAGTTCTGAGAACAGGGATTTTTTTTTTTTTAAATATACGTGAGCGTCTTTGTTAATAACCAAAGCCCAGAATTTCTGTAAGTTCGACAGGAAACCTCAGCATGGTGTCAGACAGTGGGACTGCCTGAGCTTCAGGCCAATTAGTTCTGGTGCAGGGCGATCACGAGACACAAGGCAGGAAGCGCTAGAGGGCGGCACCCGCACATCCTAGACTCGCTCCAGGGCTGCACTACCTCTCACTGGCTGGAATCTTTTGGGTCAGTTGCTCCTGTGTATCTCAAGCTTGGCTTTTCATAAGACTCACTCACCAACGGCTTGTTATAAACAGGGCTGTCTGTAGTATTTGCAGGGCCCCGGAGAAAATGAAAATTTGTAACATTTCAAATGGGCAACTGGAAAGCCACTCAGGGGTACCTTGGGGAGCACATGTAGCCTTGTTAGGTAGCTTAAATCTGAGTCCTGCTGAAACTATGGACTGTGATTCAGGGATAGATGGGGTGTCTCTCAGTGGCAGAGCACCTGTTTAACATGCACAAAGCCTTGGGTTCAGTTCCAAGAGGAAGGGAAGAGGAGGAGGAGAAGCAGAAGAGAGGGGAGGAGGGCAAGAGGAGGAAGTGAGTGAAGGGGAAAGAGGAGTATTGTAGGAAGCCATCGCAAAGGGGAAAAAAAAACACACATATAGGAGTCATTTTTCTCTATATTACCAGAATTAAGTTAGAGTAGATCCAATCAGAGATATAAGAAAATACTATAAATACTATAAATAATGAACAACATGAAAAAATTAAAATCCTACTAGGATTATTCACTAAATGCAAAACAAGGCACTAAAGAGGGACAACAAGAAAAATCAAACCGTGAGACTTACGTTTAACAGTAAAAACAGCACTGGAAGAATATGAGGCAGATTGTTAATCAGATTGAAAATGAGGGCCTGGGGCTGGAGAGCTGGCTCAGCAGGTAAGAGCTCTTCCAGAGGACTCAGGTTTAGTCCCCAGCACTGCAGCTCACAATGGTCTGTAACTCCAGTTTCAGGGGACCTGATACCCTCTTCTGGCCTCCAAGGGCACCAGGCATGCACATGATAGATATATATATATATACACACAGAGGCAAATCACCATACACATAAACATAAATAAATCTTTAAAATGAGGGGCTAGGTGATGATAGAGTGGGTAATGTGTTTACTGTGCAAGCTGAGTTAGCTGTTTGTTTGTTTGTTTGTTTGGTTGGTTTTTACCGAGTGCTGGAATTAAAGGCGTGTGCCACCATGCCCGGCTGCAAGCTGAGTTTTGTATCCCCAGCCCACAATATAAAACAAAGGCAGCCTTCTGGGGTCATGTGTGCCTGTATACCCAGTGCTTTGCAGACATGCTGGCTTTTGTCAACTTGGCATAAACTAGAGTCACTTGAGAAAAGGGAGCCTTATCTAAGTAATAACTTTCATCAGATCGGTCTCTACTCATGTCTCTAGGGCATTTCTTGATTAAGGATTGCTGTGGGAGGGCCCAGCACCCACTGGGCAGGTATTCCTCAGTTAAACACACACACACACACATACACACACACACACACACACACATACACACACACACATACACACACACAAATACACATACACACATACACACACACATACACACACATACACATACACACATACACACACACATACACACACATACACACACACATACACACACATACACACACACATACACACACATACACACACATACATACACACATACACACACACATACACACACATACACACACACATACACACACATACACACACACATACACACACATACACACACACATACACACATACACACACATACACACACACACACACACACACACACACACATACACACACACACACACACAAGAGAAGCTGAGGTTCAAGCCATAGAGTGATCCAGGAAACAGTGTTTCTCTGTGGTCTCTGCCTCTAGGTTCCTGCCTTGAACCAGTGCCCTAGCTTCCCTAGGTGAGATGGACTGTTACCTAGAAGTTTCAGATGAACCCTTCTCTCCTGCTTGGGTTTTGTATTTTATTACAGCATCAGAAAGAACACTAGGTCAGGGTCTAATGTCACCACACTCTTTATCCAAAGACTTCTATTACAACCTTTCAAACTCTGCGAGGGAGCAAGCGCGCACGCGCGCACGCGTGTGTGTGTGTGTGTGTATGTATGTGTGTGTATGTGTGTGTGTATGTGTGTGTATGTGTGTGTGTATGTGTGTGTATGTGTGTGTGTATGTGTATGTGTGTGTATGTGTGTGTGTATGTGTATTTGTGTGTGTGTATGTGTGTGTGTGTATGTGTGTGTGTGTGTGTGTGTGTGTGTGTGTACATGTTTGTTTACACCAGAGGTTCACATCAGGTATCTTCCTCAATCGCTCTCTTTTTCAAGACAGCTTCTCTCAGCGAAGTATGAGCTCACCAGTTCTGCTAGGCTGCCTGATGATGGACTCCAGGGACCTGCCTGTCTAGACATTACCCCTGGGATTACAGATGTGGGCCTCTATGTGGGTGCTAAGGATATGAATTCAGATCCTCATGCATGTGTGGAAAGAACTTACCAACTAAGGCATTTCCCCAGCTCTGTATACTTCTGCCTGTAATGAAAAGCCCTACCTGTGTAGGGAGTGTTTCCCTTTTGTCATCTGTCTCTTTAACAGATGTTTATCATTCTCCTTCTCTGGGACTATATTGGCGGAATGAATGGAGATGGTGTGGTAGGTGGAAATGATTGTGGAAGAGATGCCAAGAAAAATGTACCTCAATTCACTATCAAAATATTAAAACAAGGCTGGGTGATGATGCTGCACACCTTTAATCCCAGCACTCAGGAGGCAGAGGCAGAGGCAGAGGCGCAGAGGCACAGAGGCGCAGAGGAGGGTAGAGGCGGGCAGAGGCGGGCAGAGGGGCGGGCAGAGGGGCGGGCAGAGGGGGGGCAGAGGGGGAGCAGGGGGGGCAGAGGGGGGCAGAGGGGGGCAGAGGGGCAGGAGGCAGAGGCAGAGGAGGCAGAGAGGCAGAGGCAGAGAGGCAGAGGAGGCAGAGGCAGAGGCAGAGGCAGAGTAGGCAGAGGCAGAGGCAGAGGCAGAGGCAGAGGCAGAGGCAGAGGCAGAGGCAGAGGCAGAGGCAGAGGCAGAGGCAGAGGCAGAGGCAGAGGCAGAGGCAGAGGCAGAGGCAGAGAGGCAGAGGCAGGTGGACCTCTGAGTTGGAGGTTAGACCACTACAGAGTGAGTTCCAGGACAGCCAGGGCTACACAGAGAAACCCTGTCTTGAATAACGAAATATATGTGTGTGTGTGTGTGTGTGTGTGTGTGTGTGTGTGTGTGTGTATAATTAACTATTAACTTAATTTCTGTCTCTACTACAAGATGTAGGCTCTAAGAATTTTGAAGTCTCTTCATCTACTACTGTTTGGTCACCAATATCTAGTGCAGGACCAATTGTAGTCAATAATTGTGGAAAACCAATGAAGTAAAGAAATGAGAAAAGCAATGTATGCTTTTCTCATGGTGCTGGGGTCCTTTGAAGGATCAGGTATGGAGGTTGTCATGTGTTTTCAAGCTATCTCAGTCACTTTAAGTAGCAGTCTGTATTATCCCAAGTAGCAACTGTTAATAGTACAGGGACAAGTCACTACTGTAAATATTAACTCCCGAGAGGAGTTAAGAAAGATTTATGAGGTGAAAATCACCCCAGGTCCCCTGGAATTATCACCCTCTTACCACTTTCCTCCTGAGCACTGGGCTCTTTAGTGAGCTGAACTAGGAAGGCAGGGATCCTGTCCCAGCTTAGGCTGAGATTGAGACACCCAGCCTGCTCTACTGTGATATTTGCATTTCATACTAAATTTGTCTATAACATTATAAGTTTCACACTCCTACATTTCTGTTATAACATCATAATCATAAAATGACATTTTTGTCTTCTTTTTTGCAAGTCAAACGAGCACTTCCATATATAAACAGAGAAGAGAAATTGCTGGTCATCTCCTTAAATGGTTTGGGGGCTTGTTACAAGGCTGAGGCTTAAGTGTCTGGAAGGAGCCATGTCCTGTGTGGGTTCTCAGCTGTCCTCATGACTTCTGTGTTCCCCTGAGATGATACATGGTTTCGAGGTTGTCCTGTGAAATGTTTACCATATATTATTCCTAACTACTCTTACAAGATTTCTGACAAAAGAAAGCTGTCTCACTAAAGAGTGTGTATAAAGTCCTGCAGGCCTAAGATATAGAATAAAGAGAGCTGAGGAGGAAAGAGAGAAGAGGAAGAGGAGGAGAGAGAGAGAGGCTTTGTAGCCAGTGTCCCCCTTGGAGCAAAAAGGATATGTGCAGAAAGGGGCATCAGGAAGCAACACAGCCCAACACGAACTTCTCTAAAGACCCGGGTCACTTCCAGACATCATGTATGAAGATTTCTAATAACCATAGACTATGATATGAACTCCTATCACCAGGAAACTGAATCTGTAAGCAAGACAAAGAAACTAATGAATACCTCTCAGACAGGTCAAGGACTGTCTGAAAACTAGCCCAAGGGACCTTGTTAATAGGTTCCTCAATTTTAGGAACCACTGATAGCCTTTAAAAAAGACTCACAAGCTTGAGTCAAGGTCTGGAATGTAAAAGGGAAATTGGGAAACTGCATTTCAGCCGGAGATGTATCTAGGCAAGAACTCAGCCAAAGATGACAGTGTCTGAGGCTGGAAAAGAAGCCGTGTTCTCTGTCTGAACAATGCCAAGTCAGTGCATTTCAAGGTTGTCTTGGAGGGACAGTGGCTTTGCTCTCAATACATAGGCTAAATCCTAAATGGCAGGAAAACATGGGTGTTTATGTTGTGGGGTAATGGCAGCTATGTTCAATTCTCAATTGTTTTGTTTTGGAGCTGGATTTGTCAGTTATGATTGGTCTCTTCCTTTGCACCTGTTTCTTTCTTGAGTTCTCTCTCTTGTCCTCATCTCATGGTTTCTCTCTCATTTCTACTTTTTTATTTCCAGTCCCCTCTCCCTCCCACCTCCTCCTCTTCCCCCCTCCTCCCCCCTCCTCCCCCTCCTCTTTTTTTTCTTTTATTTTTTTTATTTTTTTTTTTACAATTTTTTTATTAGGTATTTTCCTCGTTTACATTTTCAATGCTATCCCAAAGGTCCCCCATACCCACCCCCCCAATCCCCTACCCACCCACTCCCCCTTTTTGGCCCTGGTGTTCCCCTGTACTGGGGCATATAAAGTTTGCAAGTCCAATGGGCCTCTCTTTGCAGTGATGGCCGACTAGGCCATCTTTTGATACATATGCACCTAAAGACGAGAGCTCCCGGGTACTGGTTAGTTCATATTGTTGTTCCACCTATAGGGTTGCAGTTCCCTTTAGCTCCTTGGGTAATTTCTCCTCTTTTTTTTTCTTTTGAGACAACATCTCACATGTATATCTGCTTAGCCTCATACTGGCTAAGCTGTCCTTGATGTCTCAAAGACCCACCTGCCTCTGTCTCCTGAGTGTTGAAATCAAATGAAACCAAATCTGCTCTCCTTTTACCTTCTTCTTCTTTTTTTTTCCTCTTTATTTTTTTTTTTTTTTTCGAGACAGGGTTTCTCTGTGTAGCCCTGGCTGTCCTGGAACTCACTCTGTAGACCAGGCTGGCCTCGAACTCAGAAATTCACCTGCCTCTGCCTACCAAGTGCTGGGATTAAAGACATGAGTCACCAGGCCCAGCTCTTTTTACTTCTTAATTATAGCTTTCTATAGCTTTAATAACCATTAAGCTCTTTGTGAGGTTCAAGTTCCAAATCCACGAAAGGATGTGAGTCACGGGAGGGCAAAAGGCTAAAGAAGATGCAAGGAGCTGTAGACAGGCATGGCAGCCTTTATTTACCCAGGTGATGGCTGTCACAGGCCACTAGGCACATGTCTTTGAAGGCAAAGACACATGTAGACCACAACCAAGGTACGTAGACGTAGGCAGGCAGGCCTACAGAGGGACACACAGCCCTACAGATGGACACACAAGCAGGCTGGTGAAGGTACAGGCAAATGCTCTTGATCTCAATGCCATATTCATATAAAAGTGGTGCTCGGCCCAAAGTTGTGCCTTAGTTAGGGTTTTACTGATGTGAACAGACACCATGACCAAGGCAATTCTTATAAAGAAAACAATTAACTGGGGCTGGCTTACAGGTTCAGAGGTTCAGTCCATTATCATCAAGGTGAGAACATGGCAGCATCCAGGCAGGCATGGTGCAGGAGGAGCTGAGAGTTCTACATCTTCATCCGAGGGTTGCTAGGAGAAGACTTACTCCCATGGGGTTAGAATGAGGGTCTCATTTCCCACCCCCACAGTGCACACTTCTTCCAACAAGGTCAATCCTACTCCAACAAGGCCACACCTCCTAATAGTGCCACTCCCTGGGCCAAGCATTCAAATCATCACAAGTAGTTTGATAACAAATTATATCACCATTTACTTTGGGATTCTTGGGTGAGCTAGTGTCCACCATTTTGTGCTGACTCAGACCCCTGGATATATCCACTGTCACTCATCTTGGATCTGTCAGGTATCAGTGCTATTTGTTTAAGTATAAGCTGGCCCATCCGGCCCTCTATTCTCAGTAGCACACTCCTTTGTTTTCTAACTCTATGGACAATGTAACTGAAGTACCCAGGCGCCTTTTACTACATTTTCCTACCGAGTCTGTGGTCAAATCATTATCTACATTATTGCTGTCTGTTTCTCTGTCCAGTGTCTTTCAGTTTGGGGTGCTCCCCCTACTTTCTATTTGATAATTTTTTTGCGGGTCTTCCCACATAAAATGAGCTGGGTGTATTCCTTAAATCCTAGTACTCAGGATGCAGGGGCAGGTGGATCTCTGTGAGTTTGAAGCTAGCCTGGGCTACATAGAGAGTTCCAGGAAAACCAGGGCTATATATAGAGACTCTGTCTCAAAAAAAAAAAAATTAAACAAACATATGAAAAGTCATGCTCTCCCAGGAGGAAGCATTCCCGCTACCGTCCTTCCTTTCATGGGGTATTTTCATCAGGTAAAGCGTCTTTGCCTCCAAGCCTGATGGCCTAAGTTTGATCTCTGGAACCCACATGGCAGGGGAGAGAAGCCACCTCTGCAGACTGTTGTCAGGCAGTGGGAGTGGGGAAATAATGGGGCTGGGAGAGAACCCCCGAGCTCTGGGGCTCTGGGTGGATGGACTCAGGGACTACTGTGCACTCTCCACGCCCCTAGGGTGAGCATCAGGTTGTGGGAAGCCACGGAACCCCAGTCCTCGGGGGATGGAGAGGGAGCAGTCGGGGTCCCTGGGCTTCACGGAGTCCAGGGATGACAGGTTCTAGGTCTTGGCCATCGCAGGACATTGCTGGACAACGGAGGAAGAGCTGAGAATGGGTGGAGACCCCAAGGGCTGCTCAGTCAGCCCCAGGGCTGAAGGGAGAAGGGGAAAGGGGAAGAAAGAGCTCTGGGTGGTTTCCACTCTGGCGAGAGTCCTTAGTCTAGTGGTGTCGGCTATCGGAAGATTAGATGCAGCTCTTTAGGGGAAGGCCTAGTCCATCATTCAAGCACAGTGGGTCTTGATGAGCAGAGATGGTTCATGGTTTTAGAGCTTTATTGTAGAAAGGCAGAGAGAAAGAGAAGGTAGAAAAAGAGAGGCCGGCCATGGCCACGTGGAGAGAAGGGGGAAGGGAGGAAGAGAAGGAGAACTAGAGATGAGAATAAGTGAGGTGTGAGCTTAAGAGAGAGAGGAGGGGCCAAGCAGCCCCTTTTATAGTGGGATGGGCTATCTCGCATTTGCAGGGTAGTTGCGGGGAGGAGCATACCTGGCTATAGTCAGGTAACTGTGGGGTGGAGTCTAGCCAGAATGCCAGGAGCTTGTGACATTGTCTGCGTGACTGATAGTCACAGGATTATGGAGTTGGGGGCTCCATGGTGTCAGCACCTACGTCTGAGAACATGACTCACTGTTCCATCCCTTGTAGAGTTTTCTACTGAGCCTCCGTGGTAAGCTTGGCTCAACCAGAACACAGGCTGCCTTTCACGTTCCCACAGATTGTCGTCTGGCTTTTACTGGTACACTGCTGGTGTGTGTGCTCCTGTACTCCCAGTAGGTAAATAAAATGTAATTTAAAAAAAAATCTCAAATTCCCACATAAAATGGGATTCTTCCTGCTTCCTTAAAATTTTAGTGTTACCAGGGACACAGAGGAGGGGCTTAAAGCTGGTCAGGATTCGGGTTCCACCCTCAGTGACCTTCAGACCTGCTCCTTTCCAGTTAGTTACACAACAGCACTGCTCACAACAACCAATGGGCTCATCCTATACAGCCATTAAAGAGGACAAGATAAGATGTGCTGTATGTATATGTACAATGAGGCTTTATTCAGCCTTGAGGGAGACTGAAACACTACCGTCTGCAGGGAAATGAATGGAACTGGAGTTCATACCAAGTGGCATGAGCCAGACCCAGAAAGACAATCATTAAAGGTTTCCTTTCATAAGTGGAGCTCGCACATGCCTATATGGCATGAAAATATAGGCAAAACTACTTTGCAAGAGGAAAGAAACTATCAGGAAGGGGTAAGAGTGACACACAGGGGGGTAATAGGGAATGGATATGGACAACAAACTTGAACAAAAAATGTCATTGAGACGCATGGCTTTGTACAATGAACATGTGCTGATAAACAAAGGAGCCAATGCCATCTTTAGTCCCCGCAATAGCTACTTATATCAACTTCTGTATTTAACCCAATAGCTTCCCCACCTCTTGAAAAAATTCTTGTAGTGTATTGGCACACTCTACTAACCTATAAACTAAGACTATGGGGAGAAGGCTCAGTTGGTAAAGAGCTTGGTGTGACTGAGGGCCTGAGTTCCATTCTCAGCAGCTGTGTAAGGTGTGGTGTTGGGAAGTGGGGACAGATAGTCTAGCTGAATCAGCGAGCTCCAAGTTCAGTGAGAGACCTTGTCACAAAAAATAAGGAAGACAGCTGATACTGACCTCTGCATTTATATACATGAGCATGTTCTCTCTCTCTCTCTCTCTCTCTCTCTCTCTCTCTCTCTCTCTCTCTCTCACACACACACACACACACACACACACACACACACACACACACTCACAAAGTGAGGTAGGGAAGCATAGGAAATAGTTTAGCAAACGGAGACTCTACTTGGCTTGGGGGATACACAGACCCGTCTTCTATTAACATGCTCAGCAGCTGTCTTAGTTAGGGTTTTACTGCTGTGAACAGACACCATGACCAATGCATGTCTTATAAAAGACAACATTTAACTGGGGCTGGCTTACAGGTTCAGAGGTTCATCCATTATCACCAAGGCAAGAACATGGCAGCATCCAGACAGGCATGGTTCAGAAGGAGCTCTGAGGGTTCTACATCTTCATTTGAAGGCTGCTAGCAGAATACTGACTTCCAGGCAGCTAGGATGAGGGTCTTATAGCCCACACCCACAGTGACACACCTACTCCAACAGGACCACACCTTCTAATAGTGCCACTCCCTGGGCCAAGCATATACAAACCATCACAGCAGCCTAGGACTCACACCTGCATGTATCATGCACACATCTGAGCACCTAGCAACATGCTAGCAACCGAGACCCTCCCCACTTGCATCAAGTTGCCTGCACAAACTTCTCTCCAAACGATGGACTAATTTCTTTTCCCTTTAACAGCCATCACACATAGACAGTTTTTATTTATATGTACTTCAGTTATACTTAGGAACAAGGGTAGGAGGACCAATGCAGGCTGAGCTAGTTTTGATGCATGTAAAACAGGGCAGGCTGTGTCCTCTGAGTGAACAGGGAGAAGCTCCTATTTACCATCTTATGCCTATGCATGTTTGGATGTGCATAAGATTTAAAAATCAAATGCATTGTGGGAAGAGTCGTGTGCAATAGAAGAAAAGGTTATATAATTCAAATATGTCAATCAAAAAGAGAACTATCCAATTATGGCTTGTGGTAAATAGTTACTTTGCTCTTTAGATCCCATAAAAGATGTCCTGGGTGTGAACGTGGTACCCCGAGTGTTCTCTCGTTCATATGGGCTGCTGCCACTTTTATTAGCAGATTTCCCATCTATTCTAGCATCTTGATTTTGAACAGCTTCCTGGCTACTTTTCAGTCCATGTGTGCTTATTTCAACTCCTAGAATATGATGCCAAGAATCTAGAAACACTTGGTGGAGACAGGGACCACTGTTAACACAAGAATGTGATCACATACTGGGACAGGAGAGATGGTTCAACAGTAACAAGCACTTCCTGTTCTTCCAGAAGATCCAGGTTCAGTTCCCAGAACCCGTCACTGCTGTCTGTAAATCTAATGCTACGGGATCTGACACCCCTTTCTGGCTTCCATGAGCTCCAGACGCCCATGTGGTGGGTGAGTAGACAAGGTGAGGTGTCCTGGAACTTGTGTAGGTCAGACTGGCCTCAAACTCATAGAGATCCTCTGACTCGGTGTCCCTGGAGTAAAGGTGTGCACCACCATACTATGTGACAGTACTGATAATAATAGGATGAAAGAGGCCATCATGAGCCTTGAGCCTTGCAAGTTTGACCTACAGAAAGAAACTGAGCACAAGGCCTAGAGAGGTGCACAGATGTTTTAAGGCAGAGTCCTGCCCTCCCCATAGAGAAAAGGATTTTTCCTTCATCTGAAATACTGAGCTTCCCCCGGGGAGCTCAGTAATGGCGATAAAGTTGTTTGTGAATCATAAAGGAAAGCTTCTGAGATGTCTCCATTTAATTGTAAAGAGAAGCAGATGGAAGGCGGGGGTAATTAGGAATAACTGACAGGCTAAAAGGACAGGAGACAATTTGACAATCTCATACATATGTTAAAATCTGAGCTCTGGGGGCTGGCAAGATGGCTCAGCTGGTAAGAGTACTGACTGCTCTTACAGAGGTTCTGAGTTCAAATCCCAGCAACCACATGGTGGCTCATAACCTCCCGTAATGAGATCTGACAACCTTTTCTGGTGTGTCTGAAGTCAGCTACAGTGTACTTATGTATAAAAATAAATAAGTCTTTGGACCGGAGCAAGCAGGGACTGAGTAAGCAGAGTTGACTGGAGCGAGCGGGGCCAACCAGAGTGAGCAGAGGTCCTAAAAATTCAATTTCCAACAACCACATGAAGGCTCACAACCATCTGCACAGCTACAGTGTACTCACATACATAAAATAAATAAATATATAAATAAATAATTTTTAAAAAATCTGAGCTCTACTATCTTAACCCCTTAGGTATCAATTCTTGCTTGTGGTTCAACTAAACAGACCCAGCCACCGCGTCTCCCTGGGCACATTCTGTCCTAACACTTTTCCTGTCACTCATAATCCTGCCCCTCTTTCATGCAGCCTTTGAGGGTTCAGTGTGGACACCTTCTTTTATTTCGGTGTTGTATAGCTGGATTAAGTGCTTAGGAAGGACCTGGATGATTCATGCATGATTAGGATGATGAAGAATATTTTCAGTTAAATAATAATACTGACTCATTGTTGAAGGCAAATTTCTATTGGCCAGAGATAGGATCTGAGCAAGAAGTAATTTTGTATTAACTGTCTAGGACCTAGAGGTCTTCAACATAGAAACCTTACAGACTCGAGGAATTATATGGGCTTACTTCATGTAATTACTTCTGTATTAGTTACTATTCTGTTGCTGGGATAAAATATCCTGACAAAAAGGACCTTAGGGAGCTGGGTTGTGGCATATGCCAGTAATCCCAGCACTCGGGAGGCAGAGACAGGCAGATCTCCAAGTTTGAGGCCAGCCTAGCCTGGTCTACAGAGAAAGTTCTAGGGCAGCCAGGACTACACAGAGAAACCCTGTCTCAAAAACCAAACAAACAAGGAAACAAAGGAACCTGGGGAAGAGAGTTTTCAGCCTGTGGTTCCAGAGGATAGACTCCATCATAGTGGGGAAGGCATGGGGGCAGAAGCAGGAAGCTGGCTCATCGCATCTTCATCCACATGTAGGGGAAGGGAGGAGAAAGAAAGATGGGGCGGGAACAGGCAGAAGTGGAATTGGGCTCAAAGTAAGCTCTCAGTGAGGTACTTCCTCCTGTTAGGAACCTTGGAAAGGCTCCATAGCTCCCCCGAAAGCACCACCGCCTTGGGACCAAGTGTTCAAATAGGGAGCCTTAGGGGAACCTCCTTCAAACCTCAGAGCTGTGCTCCGGTGGCTCCACCTTATGGAAGCCAAAAGAATATGAAGACAAACCCAAGGATTCCCCAAGCGGCAAAGAACCCTGTACAATCTTAAATGCCTCTTTGACATATATGGCAAAGTTGTTCATTCAGTTTGCTTTCTGTTTTTTTTTTAAAATCCATTAATTTATTCACTTTACATCTCAGTTGCAGCCCCCTCCTTCTTTTCCTCCCAGTCCCACCCTTAAAAATCCCTCCCCCATTACCCCTCCCCTTCTCCTCAGACAAGGGGAAGCCCCCTTGAATACCATCCTACCCTGAAACCTCCAGTCCCACAAGGACTATCGCTTTCCGTTTTTTTTTTCTCATTTGTTATTTTTTAATGCATTTTTATTTTTTGTGTATGAGTGTTTTGTCTCAGTGCATATATGTGCACCACATGCATGCCTGGTGCCCTCAGAAGTCAGAAGAAGGCGTTAGAGTCCCTGGAACTAGAGTTATGAGCATATGTGAGCCACCATGTGGATGCCAGGAACTGAACCTGGGTCCTCTACAAGAACATCCAGTGCTCTTGACTGCAGGGCAATCTCTCCAGCCCCCTCATTTGTTATTTACTGGGATCTCACCTGGATATTCTGTCATCTCAGTCAGACACGGGCGAGCCTAACAAGAGTCTGCAGTGCATATAAGAACCACAGTGATAAAGAGCAGTTGTCTCCCCACGACACGAGCTGAGGCCAGAGGTGGCAAGTAACTGCCATAAAAATAATATCTGGACACAAAATCTAGGCAACCTTTGTTTGCTGCCCCTGTCTTCTCTCTCTCTCCCTCCCTCCCTCCCTCCCTCCCTCCATCCCTTGTCCTCCTCCTCCTTCTCCTCCTCCTCCTCCTCCTCCTCCTCCTCCTCTGCCTCCTCCTCCTCCTCCTCCTCCTCCTCTGCCTCCTCCTCCTCCTCCTCCTCCTCCTCCTCCTCCTCCTCGTCCTCCGCCTCCTCCTCTGCCTCCTCCTCCTCTTCTTCTTTTGAGACAATGTTTCTCTGCATAGCCTTGGCTATCCTGGAACTCACTATGTAGACCAGGCTGGCCTAGAGATCCACCTGCCTCTGCCTTCTGAGTTCTGGTTTTAAAAGCGTGTGCCACTACACCTGGCTCTTTATTGTAAAAGGTTTGCATTTTATTTAATTAAGAAGAGCATCGTATCCTTACACAATCATGTTCCTTGTGTAGTTCTAAAACCACAAAAATCAATCTGCAATTATAAAATCCTTCAATATTTTATTACAGTTGTGGTAAGATCAGGTGAGCACCAACACAATGTTTCTCTTACAAAACAAAACTCAAAAAAAAATTCAAGATTTACCTCTCCAGGGGAAGGGACACTTGTGCACCGGGTCCTCCTGGATTCTGGGACTCCCTCACATCAAGAACCATTGCCAACCTTTGGGACCCACCTTCAACAGACCCAGAAACTATCTGTGCCTTTGCAGGGCAGAAACAGGATCATCAAGCGAGCTCTCAGCTCTGAGTAGAATGCATTAAGCACCTCCCAGCGAATGCCCCTGCTCACTGAAGCTGGAATCTGCAGAGAAGAACCAGCACAGCTGGATGCGAGGGCAAGCCTGGGCTCACAGAACCACAGCACCAGTGGTGGCTTTTTGAATTTTTTTTTTCTGGACTAAATTTAATTCCATCTGAAACCTCAACCTACACACGGGTATGGGCAGAGAGACTTCAGTAGAAGTCCTGTAATAATTCTGGTTCAAAAATCTTTCATCACTTTGGCAATGGCAGTCATAAAGAAGTTTCTATTTCGAGGAGCTGAGGTCAAGGATCAGGTGAGCCCCTATGGTGCCTCCTGCTGCTTGGTCCTAATGCATTGTGGGAAGTGGTAGAGTGGGGTAAAGGAATCACTGGCTTTCCCTTACTGCGGGATAAGAAAAGAGGAATCACAAAGGTAAATATTGGGATGTTAGCAGCTCAAGAAGGCAATCTTGAAAGTTATTTATGTATCAGCTCTACCTTTGGAATGCACAGAGTTGCGCCAACCCTTGTCAGTGTGCACAGTCTTTGAGAGCTCTTCTCTGGAAAAAATTGGTGTTCAAAGCCCACACTGGACACTTGGCGGTGAACACGTGGGAAGGAGCTGAATAGCATAGCAAGGCTTTGAAAATTGAGCTGACATGGAAGCTCAGCTTGCAGAAGGCCACTTAGAACTTAGAGCCTGAATCCAGCTGGATCTATTGTCTGCTAAAGCTAAAATAACAACATCATTAGTAGGATTTAAGTAAGACTTGAAGATCCATAGAATAACATTCAAAATGTCTAGGATCAAGGCAGTTATTCAGAATATGAAAAAACAGAAAAATCTCTGGTAGAAAAATATGTGTAACAATGCCAAGGATAGCCAAATACTGAAGATTCTCATAGAAAGTTAGAGTGAATGAAACAGAAGGAAAATAGAAAATCCATGAGATGAACTAGGTTTAGCTGGGTATGGTGGCACACCTTTAATCATAGCACTGGGGAAGTAGAGGCAAGTGGATCTCTGAGTTTGAGGCCAGTCTGGTTTGCTTAGTGAGTTCTGGGATAGACAGGGCTACATAGAGAGACCTTGCCTCAAAAAAAATTTTTTTTTCTAAAACCTTCTCAATTTAGAAAGCTTAAAATACCCAAAACAGGAATAAATACAAAGGACTTTACGCCCAGACACCTAATAATCAAAGTGATGAAAGACAGAGACACAGAAGAAGTTCTGAAAGTAACCAGAACAAAAAGCAACATATTCATGAAGCAGAACAAAATTTCAGTGATTATAGATTCTCATGAGAAACCATGACAACCGGAAGAAAGTGGACCAATACTTTTCAAATGCTGAAAAGGAAATAATTACCCAGACGGAATTCTGTAACTACTGAAATATTCTTCAGACTGAAGGTAAAAGGAAAATGAAGAAACTGTTACTGGAAGACCTTATCTGTGGTTATTGCTTAAGAGAGAAAGAGTAGCCGAAGGGAACTTAGAACGTTAGGAAAGAAAGAACAGGTACCTTTCCTCTGCAACCGAACGCTTGGTCACTGACAGCAGAGACTGGAAGTCTTGTAACAGCTCTGTTCCTCACTGTGTGGTCAAATACCCAATACAAGCAACATGTGACGGGCATATCTTGTCTCACAATGTGAGCATGCAGTCCGCCAGGGCATAGAAGGGACATGAGGTGTCTGGTCACCTGGATGCCTGCACTCAGGAAGCAGAGATGGGGATGTTGCCACCCTGTCCTCTTGGATTCGTCTGGCAATGGTGCTGTTCACAATCAGGATGTGTTTTTCCCTCTTTGGTCAAACCTTTCTGGAAGGTACCATTGTAGACACATTCCAGATGTGATTCTAATCCAATCAACTTGATGACAAAGACAGCTTATCACAAGTACCTAATATTTTATTTCACAGTGCTGGGAATTGAACTCAGGTCCTCACACATGCTGGAAAAGTGACCTGCACCAGGCTCCATCCCCAGGCCATGATGAGGTTTTCAGTGTCTGTGGGTGTAATATATAAGACAGCAACATAAGAGGGGAGATACACCAAACCATATAATAGTAAGGTGGTTTTCCTAAAAGAACATAACTTTTAAAAGGAAGAATGTTGGAGGAATCATATCATCCAATTGTGAGACTTCCTATAAAATATAGTGATCTACATAATGTAGTAAAAGAGAAAGACCCATTAGCGAGACATATAGGAGAAGATCTACACAGTACAGTAGCTAATATTTGAATTTCTGTATCAGAGAAACTTGACAAAGATCTTTTTTCATCAAGTGGTGTTGATTGTGACATCCTTATACAAAAGGTCAACTACATCCTAAACCTCACACCACATATAAAACTGATTTATAGTGGGTCCCAGTGTCACAGTGCTTGTCTGGCCTGCTGGAGGCCTGCGTTAGACTCCTAACCCAGACAGAGAAACACCACCTTCCCAAACAAAAAAACTCAAGCGGGTTGTAATTGAAATGTGACACATAAAACTATAAAGCTTTTAGAAGAAAATCCTTGTGACCATGAATCAGGATAGAACTCTTAGATGTGATACTGAAAGTATAAATGGACCAGGAAAAATATTAGATTTCATCAAAATGAAAAAAAAATCTGCCAAAGATACCATTTTTTAAAAATGAAAGAAAGCAAGAAGAGGGGAAAGTAAAGAAATGGTGCAGCAGTTAAGAGTGCCTGCTGCTCTTCAGAGACATGAGTTTAATTCCTAGAACCCATGCCAGGTGGCCTATGATTATCAATAGCACAGCTGGTGGCCACATTCCAGTGCCCCCACACATGAGCACACATCCACATGTAGACACACACCCCTACGCATAATTTAAAATGATAAGAATAAGAATCAATGTAAAGAAAAGCTATAGTTGGCAGGAAATGATTGTAAATCAAACAAAGTATTTATTTCCAGAATATACTTCACTTATTTAAAAATTTAAAGTTAGTGTAAGACTCTGGTGAGCTTTAGCTACCGAGGACCCCCTGAGTGAGCCACATGGATCTGGGGATCGATGCTAAAACAAGAGGTATTTATTGTTCCTGTGCACTGGGGTCATCCTGCACCTGAAGGAGAGGCAATAACCTCAGGCAGCCCATTCAGCAAGTTTTTATACAGTTTCCAGGGGGCAGAATGGAGCACCAGCAACTAGGCACAATATGATTGGCAGAACAGTGTGACTTTTAAATTGATTGGTCTCTGCGGGTGACCAATGGTTGGTCCCCCCTCCCTTCTGGAGGGGAGGGGTGCCTACATGCTTCACGACCTCTCTCTTCGAGGGGGAGGGGTGCCTGGTGGAATTTTCCAAAGGTCCTGAGCTGACCTCTTTACCCCCCCACCCCCTTTTTTCTTGTGCATGTTTCAATCCCGAAGCTATTGCTGGTATTCTGATTTCTCATACTACTGGTCTTCTGTATCTAGTTCTTTGTATCTCTGCTTTAAGATCAGTAGCTGGACTGTACCTATGCATTCCTTAACAAAAGTGGCCAAGCAGTTGCAAATGTAGGGGCCAAAAGTCAGAAGTAAAATCAAGATGACTAAGAAGCCTAATAGGGAGGAGATCAGGGTGGTAACCCAAGGAGAATTGTTAAACCAGGATTCAAACCAACCTTGGGTTTTCTTTCTTTCTCTCTTCCACTTGGCTAGTCCTTCTTTCACCTTGGCCCAATGCTTCACACCTCTAGGTAGCACAGAAAAAGTGGTTGGCCCCCTAGCACTAATGGGCCTGCTGCTAGCTTCTCCCATCTCGAGGTCACACATATATGGGGGTTTCTTGCAAGAAACTTCTCAAATTTGAGTATCCTCACTCTAAGCCCCACCCTCCAAGGCCAATTCTGAGACACAGTTCAGATTTACATATCCCACATCCCCCACATTTGGGCAATCCCTCCCAGTGGACACCCCAGGGGTCAAGGCCCACTGCTAAATCACAGAGATCAAAGACAAATTCCAGCCACCAGATACAATGTGGGTGTTCCTCTGTTGTGGACCAAGTCACATCCCTAGTGGCTGAGAGAACCTGCCAAGTCACCCCAGTAGGGTTGTGGGGGCTGCTGAGACTCAGCACTGGAAGATACACCATGGCCATCTCAAGGTTTCTTTGGCCTTGCAGAAGGGGGTTGCTTGGGTGTTTGGCTGCTATCCAGTTGGCATCAGGCACAGGTGCTGGTCTGACATGAACCCAGGAAGTTACTCCATCCACTTTAATGGAGGTCTGGGTGGTCAACAACACCAGGAACAGCCCTCTCCACTTTGCTTCCAAGTTTTCAGCATGATGTCCCTTAACATATACCCAATCTCCAACTTGGAGTACCTGTGCTATACAGGGCACTGAGTTTAGGCCACAATTTCTGATGGGTGATCTGGAAAGCTTGCAATCAAGCCATGAGATTCTTGTCAGTCTGCAAAGTCACTCTGAGGGAATCAAGAGTGGGGGTCAAGGGAGTGGGAGTCCCATACAGGATCTCAAAAGGGGTCAGGTTCAAATGGTAGGGGGTATTCCGGGCTCGGAACAGGGCCAGGAAAAGGAACACCACTCAGTCAGTGCCAGTCTTCAAGGTCAATTTAGTCAAAGTCTCTCTTAAGGTTCTATTTATTTTCTCTACCTGCCATGAGTTCTGGGGACAGTATGCACAACGGTGCTTCCAATTAGTCCCCAATGTCTCTGCCAATCCCTGACTTACCTTAGAGACAAAAACAGAACCATTGTCTGATCCAGTTACCTTGGACACTCTGAATCTCTGGAAAATTTCCTCTCATATCTTCTTGGCTACCATGGTAGCTGTTTCCTGCTTGGTGGGGAAAGCCTCAACCCATCCATAGAAAGTATCTACAAACACTAGAAGGTATTTGTAACCATATTTTCCTGGCTTAACTTCTGTAAAATTGACTTCCCAGTATACTCCAGGCCTCTCTCCCCTAGGTCTTCTGCCCTGTTTACCCTTGGCCGCATAAGCATTCACTTGCTGGCATACCGTACACTGTTCTCTCTAGCCTAAAACCTGAGGTCCATTACATAGACTTTAGATCCCTTGACTGCTTGGATGAGCTCCTTATCTCCTAACTGAGTCCATCTGTGCATTTGGCCTAGTAAGTCTTTTGCTTGCTTTCTAGGGGGTATAATTTTCCTTCTTGTGTGCACCATTGCCCTTCCTTCTCTAGGTAGTAGTTGGTAGGGTGAGTAGCAATCTGAGTCCTTTCTTTTCCAGTATATTCTAAGTGAGGCCATTCTTTAGTCCAGTCCCATTTCCCAGTGGGTGTCTCTTGCAGGCCCATAATCTGGATAGGCTCCTGCATAGCCACTTCTCAAGCCTGGTAATTGCCTCGGGCCTCTCTCTTGGTATATAGCCCCATGGTTGTGGGCTGTGGCAAAGCCATACCTGCTATCCATGTTGATGTTAATCTTCTTGCCGGCCCCAAGTTCCAAGGCTTTAATAAAGGCAATTAGCTCTGATTTCTGAGCTGACATGCCAGGGGTAGAAGTTCCACCCAGATGACCTTTGTGCCGTCCACCATGGCAGCACCCGCTCATCTCTGACCAGCATGGAGAAAACTGCTCCCATCTGTAAAGCAGGTAGCCTTGGCGCCCCACAGGGGTCAATCAGGGAGGTCTTTCCTCCACCCATAGGCTCTCCTTTTGGGCCAGTTAGTTGTGGCCCATCGAGCAGGAAATGTATCTGGGCCCCCACCTTGGAGAGTAAGTCTTGCCCCAACAGAGGGTAGGGACAGTAAATAAGTGGGATACCTGGCCCATCCTAATGTCCACTGTTCTTTGGTTATATACATCTTGGTACCAGTAGCTTCTTGGACTCAGGTTTTTTGCTGGAGACTGGCCCATCAGCTTGGAGGAGGACTGAGTGTTGGGCCCCTGTGTCCATCAAGAATTGAGTGGGTTTCCCCTCCACTCTGAGTTACCCTGGGGAGGGGATCTGAACCCCATCCTCCCTAGACACTGTCTTCCCCCAGGGCTAATACCTTTGCTGTTTTCCCAAGACCTGGAATTGCCCACCTCCAGCTTCCATTTGTTAGGGCACTCTTGGGCCCAGTGGCCTCTCTCCTTGCAATATGTGCACTGTGCACTGGTCCTCTTCAAGGGCTTTTCTGTCTCTTTTCTCTGCTTTTCCTAACTACTATAGCCAGGACTCTATAGATTCCTTCCCTGTCACTTTCCTTCCTTCCTTCCTTCCTTCCTTCCTTCCTTCCTTCCTTCCTTCCTTCCTTCCTTCCTTCCTTTCTTCCTCACTCTCTTTCTCTCTCTCTTCCTTCCTTTCTATCAGTAAGTATATTTTTAAAATTTCAAAGTACCAAAAACTCTTTGAAGTTAAACATTAAGAAAATGCTAATTTCGAGCACAGTGAGAAAAATTATCAATAGAAGATGATTTTAACATTTTCAACTGTTGATATTCAACAAAAGAATAGTTATTTTTTTAAGATATACTTTGCTGTTATGTCTTCCTTTTCAGTTCTGATTTTGTTAATTTGGATACTGTCTCTGTGCCCTCTACTTAGTCTGGCTAACGGTTTATCTATCTTGTTGATTTTCTCAAGGAACCAGCTCCTGGTTTGGTTGATTCTTTCTATAGTTATTTTTCTTTCTATTTGGTTTGATTATTTCCTGCTGTCTACTCCTCTTGGGTGTAGTTGCTTCTTTTTGTTTTAGAGCTTTCATATGTGCTGTCAAGCTGCTAGTGTAAGCTCTCTTCAGTTTCTTTTTGGAGGCACTTAGAGCTATAAGTTTTCCTCCTACCACTGCTTTCATTGTGCCCCATAAGTTTTGGTACGATGTGTCTTCATTTTAATTAAATTCTAAAAAGCCTTTAATTTCTTTCTTTATTTCTTCCTTGACCAAGTTATCATTGAGTAGAGTGCTGTTTAGCTTCCATGTGTGTGTGTGATTTCCCTTGTTTTTGTTGGAATTTAAGACCAGCCTTAGTCTGTGGTTATCTGATAGAGTGCATGAGATTATTTCAATCTTCTTTTATCTGTTGAGGCCTGTTTTGTGGCTAATTATATGGTCAGTTTTGGAGAAGGTACCATGAGGTGCTGAGAAGAAGGTATGTTCTTTTGCTTTAGGATGAAATGTTCTATAAATATCTGTTAGATCCATTTGGTTCATAACTTCTGTTACTTTCACTGTGTTTCGGTTTAGTTTCTGTTTCCATGATCTGTCCATTGCTGAGGGTGGGGTGTTGAAGTCTCCCACTATTACTGTGTGGGGTGCAATGTGTGCTTTGAGCTTTAGTAAAGTTTTTGTTTGTTTGTTTGTTTTTGTTTTATGAATGTGGGTGTCCTTGCATTTGGAGCATAGATGTTCAGAATTGAGAGTTCATCTTAGTAGATTTTCCCTTTGACCAATATGAAGTGTCCTTCCTTATCTTTTCTTGATAACTTTGGTTGAGAGTTGATTTTTATTTGATATTAGTGTGTTTCTTGGGACCATTTGCTTGGAAAATTGTTTTCCAACCTTTTACTCTGAGGTAGTGTCTGTCTTTGTCACTGAGGTGGGTCTCCTGTATGCAGCAAAATGCTGGGTCCTGTTTATGTATGTTAGTCTGTTAGTCTATGTCTTTTGGGGGGAATTGAGTCCATTGATGTTAAGAGATATTAAGGAAAAGTGATTGTCCCTTCCTGTTATTTTGTTGTTAGAGATGGAATTATGTTTATGTGGCTATCTATCTTCTTTTGGGTTTGTTGAAAGATTACTTTTCCAGGGTGTAGTTTCCCTCCTTGTGTTGGTGTTTTCCATCTATTATCCTTTGCAGGGCTGGATTTATGGAAATATATTGTATAAATTTGGTTTTGTCATGGAATATCTCTATGGTAATTGAGAGTTTTGCTGGTTATAGTAGTCTAGGCTGGCATTTGTGTTCTCTTAGAGTCTGTATGACATCTGCTCAGGATCTTCTAGCTTTCATAGTTTCTGGTGAGAAGTCTGGTGTAATTCTGATAGGTCTGCCTTTATATGTTACTTGACCTTTTCCTCTTACTGCTTTTAATATTCTTTCTTTGTTTAGTGCATTTGGTGTTTTGATGATTATATGATGGGAGGAATTTCTTTTCTGGTCCATTCTATTTGGAGTTCTGTAGGCTTCTTGTATGTTCTTGGGCATCTCTTTCTTTAGGTTAGGGAAGTTTTCTTGTATAATTTTGTTGAAGATATTTACAGGCCCTATAAATTGGGAATCTTCTCTCTTGTCTTTACCTGTTGTTCTTAGGTTTGGTCTTCTCATTGCGTCCTGGATTTCCTGGATGTTTTGGGTTAGGAACTTTTTGCTTTTTGCATTTTCTTTGACTGTTGTGTCAATGTTTTCTATAGTATCTTCTGCACCTGAGATTCTCTCTTCTATTTCTTGTATTCAGTTGGTGATGCTTGTATCTATGGCTCCTAATTTCTTTCCTATGTTTTCTAACTCCAAGTTGTCTCCCTTTGTGATTTCTTTATTGTTTCTAATTCCATTTTTAGATCCTGGATGGTTTTGTTCATTTCCTTTACTGGTTTGATTGTGTTTTCCTGTAATTCTTTAGGGGATTTTTGTGTTTCCTCTTTAAGTGCTTCTACCTGTTTACCTGTGTTCTCCTGTATTTCTTTAAGGGAGTTATTTATGTTCTTCTTAAAGTCCTCTCTCACCATCATGAGAAGTCAATTTAGATCTGAATCTTGCTTTTCCAGTGTGATGGTGTAAAAAGTTAAAGTTCAATAAAAGAATATAAAGAATTTGAGGCGCCAGGGGGGTGGGGGATAAGGAACCCAGATGACAGTGCCCCAAAGAAGGTAGATACTGGAGCCAAAGGAAAGCCAGGCACTGGGGACTGCAGAGAGCTGGGAGGTGTGGACAAATGAAGGCAGGCTTCGGGGATCAAATGAAACTAGGCAAGAGGCCCACAGGATGTGAGAAGAGAGAGATATCAGGAACTCATCCCCCTGTCTAGATGTCACCCCCACACCCTAGGCCTCTCTCTCGGTAGCCCCTTCCCCCAGGCCGATGGACACAGCCAGAGCCCCCTCCCCTCTCAGAGGCCTGGTCCGCCTGCAGCCAATGGGCCCCGGCCCCATCCCTGAGACCTCAGGAAGTCCCAGTCCCTCCCACCGGCTGCTGAGGCAGGGGGGGCTGGGGAGAAAGCGCAGAGAAGAGAGACAGCTTGGCAGGGGGAGCGCCGAGCAGCCGCGGGGGGCGGGGGCCGAGGAAGGAGCGGGAAGCGCCGCGGCGGGCTGGCGGGCTGGCGCGGGCGGGGGTGGGGGGGTCCCCGCCGCGGCGGGGCGGCGGGGTGACAAGTTCTCGGCCCCGCGGCCGCGCGCACTGACCTGGGTCCCCGCGCAGGCGCCCGGCCGGTGCTCAGCGCTCCGTGGGTCCGACCGGCAGCCTGCGGGCATCGGTCCCCGGGGCTTCCCCACCCCCGAGGGGCCGGGCCGGAGAGCCACGGCCGCGCCGGAGCCAGCGGGCGAGCGAGAGGGCGAGAGGGCGAGCGGGGAGGCGAGCGGGCCGGGAGGGGGAGGCAGCGCGCCGGGAGCCGAGCGAGCGAGCCGAGGCAGCGAGTGAGGGACGGCATGCAGTGAGGTCATCCTTTGAATCTAATTGTCTGAGTCAGGAGGAGATGTGGCACTTGATGCTGGGGGAGGGGCGGGGAGGGGACCCTCGGCATGGCCAGGGGTGGCGGGCTCCGCTCCCCCAAACCCGCGGCTTGGATGCGGGGTTCGGAGCTGACCTCTGCTGCCCGGGTACCAGCCAGCCAGCCTGGAGACGCGCATCTCAGTTCCAGCTCTGGGCCACCTTCCTGTCCTCTTGGGAGTGATGGGAACCTGCTGAAGCCCAGGTCATCTTTCCACATTTTTTTAGGGAATGGTAGACATTCCGCCCCCCACCCCCCCGCGCCACTCCCAGTCATAATTCTGCCCTCAAGGAAGAAGAGTGTACTTCAGCCCTCCACATTGTCTCTGTACTTCAGGAAAATGGGCCTGGGACTCTTCTCCCAAGTTTACCTGCACTGGTAATCTGGTGGGATGTCGAAATTGAGCCCCAGTCACGGCCTTGCTCTCTGGGAAGAACCGTGCAGAGACCAAAGATCCCCCATCCCAATAAACGCCCCCCCCCCCATTCTTGCTCTATTTGCTCAAGCCTCCCTCATTCAGGAGGGCCAAGCAGGGCCAGTCTCCAGGAGCACCAGGAGGCTACCCAAAGGAATCAGCTGCTCAGACTGTAGTGGGGCAAGTCAGCAGCTAGGCCTCGGGCTGGTGAGGCTCACACACCCAGGCGTGTACACAGAAGTACATGCACACATCTGCACACACGGGCGGACGGGCGCAAGGATGGACCAGGAGGCTAGGGATGCTCTCACCGAGGGGCCACGTGCCCCTCCCCTCGCCCCCGTGGGGGAGGGGTGATAAATATTTAAGGGGCTTTTAGCTAAGAAGGGGCTGAAGCCGGGGGAGGGAGGGGGATCCACGCTGCCTGATTAATGGGGTTACGGGCTTGGATCAATCTGTCCGCCTGCCGCTCCCTCCTTCCCTCCTCCTCCCTCCCTCCGCCTAATGCGCTTTATCAGGAGACGTTTTTCTGACTTGGCAGCGTCGCGTTTTAAATAGACCCATTTAGAGCTCGGGTTGGGGGAGAAGAAGGGGGAGGTGGAGGGAGACAGAGATTGAGACGGGCAAGGAGACAGAGACAAATAGGGAGAGAGACGCCCGGAAGAGAGAGACAGCAGTGGGGAGGGGGGGGGGAGAGAGAGAGAGAGAGAGGCAGAGGAGAAAGGAGAGGCTGAGGGTAAGACTCCCATAGAGGCTGAGATCGAGGGAGGTGATGGGAGGCCAGAGCAAAGGTGGGGGCTGCAGAGCAGAAACAAACACAGAAAGACCGAGAGAGGAGAGCAGGCACCAGCAGCCAGCGGAAGCCCAGAGAGAGGCTCTCTGCAAGGGCTGAGTGCTAGCTTGGGAGACAGCAGATATCTTTTATTTCCAAAAACAGTTTTTCATCCACTTTGTTAAATTAAAAAGCTGTTTTTAAAGTGGCGCTGGAGGTGCTGCGGGGAGCGTGGACAGAACTGCCAAGGCCTCCTTCCTCAGCCCCACAGAAGCAGCTCCAGCCTGAGCCCCTGGGGTGTCTCCAGCTCCCCTGCTCTCTGCGATCCTCTGAGATCCCCAGGGACAGGGTCAGGGCATCTGAGCTACTGTTCACTGGCAGGAAGTCCTTCCTGCTGTCTGGCTTCAGTCTCTCTTGCTGTAAGGAGTTTCTCTCTCTCTCTCTCTCTCTCTCTCTCTCTCTCTCTCTCTCTCTCTCTCTCTCTCTCCTGAGCACGACCTTCACTCCTTAAGCCTCTCTTCTAGCTCCCTACAGTGCTCCCAATTTGGGGGTGCTTATGGCCAAGTAGCTTGTTTTTCTGGTAGGACATCAGATTCCCAGATATACTCCAATAAATACCATCTATTATTCTGTAAACCCATTTCATAGCCCCTCTAGTTTGAACACACTTCTAACATAGACCCCACCCCATGTCCTTAGGGCCTCTGGGAGGAATGAGGTGGGAAGCCTAATTTACAGTACAGCATCTCTTCCTCCTTCCTCCTCTGGACCCCTGAACCATCTAAGCTCCCCGGAAGGCCATGTGTCAGCCTGGACTACCCCACTCCATCCTTAACAACATGCACTCCTGGTTTTGAAGGGTTGGTCGCCCCCCCCACCCCACCTCTCGCCTCCCTGCCCCACTGCCCCAAGCCGGGAAAATGGCCAGTCTGTTTGGGAGCTGAGATGAAAAGCCCAGCCGGCCTTTGTGGGCCTCTGGCCTTTGTGGGCCTTTGGCGGGTTTTGGACAATAGGCCCTTCCTTTCCGCTCCAGTGCCTCAATTCCTCAGATGCCCCCACCCTGGGGCTGCCAATCCAGGGGCCTTGCCTGCTTGAATGAGAGGCAAAGAGGACGAGACTCAGCCCCACTGCTGGCCCCACAAGACTTTTGGACCTGCCATTCCATCTCCTTCAAGCTCAGCTACTCCTTCAAACTCAGCTACTCCTTCAAGCTCAGCTACTCCTTCAAGCTCAGCTGCTCCCCCAGTGGAGTCAGAGAGATGTTTTAGGGGCAGAGAGGGAAGGAAGGGGAAGACACAGATAGCAACAAGATGTTCCTAAATCTGGTATTCAGCATCCTCCACACAGAAGGGTATCCTGACTAGTGCTGCCCTTTCCTGTGTGATGGAGGATGAGTTTCTTTCCTCCTCTGGAACTAATATAGGGCCACAAGGAATCTCAGGCCCCAGGTCTTGGGAGACAGGACAGGAGAGCTGCAGGAGCAGGTCTCAGGTCTGTCACTCAGGGCCCAGTGCACCTGCCTGATGCCCCAAGAACAGCTTGCTCTGCATGGGCTCCCAGCACCTACCTCGTTACCACCAGCTGTTCTCCACACACATCAATATTATCCTCCTCTCCAGACCAAAGTCTTCCTGGGATGATGTGACAGGGCAGGGTTCTGGAAGGGCAAAGGACATACATCAGGTCAGAGAAACCACAGGTCTTCCTGGAGCCCATCTCACACTCACAAGCCCACTCTTAAGGGAGGCCAGCATCTCAGTGTTCTCATCTGTTAAATGGGAACAGTTACCTCGGCGCACTGTTTTGATGACTCAGCACCTGAGCAGTTGCTAGCGGGTGGGCCTCAATCACAGCTAAGTGAGAACACTCACCTAGCATGGGTTCCCCAGCATGACACCCCACCCCCCCCAAAGCTAGCTGTTATTATCATATCTCTGCCAGAAGCAGATATGCCTGGGAGAGGAAAAAAAAGCAGTATAGTCTTCTTCTACCAGCTCTTTGCTGACTTCAGTTCTAAACCACAGGGACAAACAAAGGGCACAAGATAGGCCTGACACCACTCACAGATACATACCACAGATTCCCACACAGGCAGGGTTCAGGCAGAAAGGCCCCCACATCACACACGCTCGCGAGCGCGCATGCACACACACACACACACACACACACACACACACACACACGTGTCACGGGCGCTGGCCTCGATGCCCACCGTCCCCACATCCTCCAGATCCCCACCGTGACTTCCTGAGCATCCAGCATGTGCCGGAATTGTTTAAGCAGCCATATTTGCAGCATCCTCTCTTCTTGGTGATCCCTCCATGAGATGGGTGCTAACGTAATTGCCACTTGACAGCAAGCAAACAAACAAACAAACAAACAAGCAAACAAACAAAAAACCCTGACATTCAAAGATATTAAATAACTTACACAAGACTGTAGGTCTGACCACTCCTGGAGCCCAGAACGGAATCCGTACCCCTCCCCACTCCACCTTTCCATGCCAGTCTGCCTCTGTAGCTCTCACCCACTTACACAGTGCTAAGGGTATTTATTCTTTTCGGTCGTGCTGGACCCATGCTAACTCATTAAGCCTATCTGCAGCATCAGCTCACAACTGCCCAGGTCCTTGGCTCTGCAGTTTTTACATTAAGTCCTAACTGACGGCTAATTTACCCCCTTACACAGGCTCTCCCTGTATAGATTAGAGATTTTCTGGCCCCTGCCTCAGGGAAGTCAAAGTGTTTGCCCCTACACCCAGCTTAACGTACACACACCCTTCCTTTATTCTTACTTACCTTATGTGCATGAGTACTTTGTCTGGGTATATGTATGTGTTTTGCTTGTACACATGTACATCATATGAGCACACGGTGCCCTTGGAGATCGGAGGAGGGGTTTGGATGCCCAGAACTGGAGTTACAGGAGCCGCCATGTGGGTCCTGGGAATTGAACCTGGGTCCTCTGCCAGAACAACCCTTAAGTTACATTTAAAAACAAAACTGTATGTTGTGTATGTGCATGTTCCTAAGTGTGTGTGTGTGCACCACATGTGTGCAGGAGGCTGCAGAAGTGTCAGAGGTGTCAGATCCCTTTAGCTGAAGTTACAAGCCATGTGGGTCCTGGGATCCGAACCTGGGTCCTTTGCAGGAGCAAGTTAGTGCTCTTCACCGCTGAGTCATCTCTCCAGCTCCTTAACTTACATTTTTGTGCCAAATCATCAAAACAACATTCTGAGGTAGCCTTATTTCTACTCAGTAGTGAGAACACTGTGACAGCAAAAGCTGATCTTCCCAAATGGTGCAAATGGCCACTGGCAAGGGCCCTGGGACTTCAGAAAACCTTCAATGAATTCTGACCACTCAATAGACCCCTCACCTTCTACAAGTCCCCAGGAGATATTAAGGGTCTAACTGCTTCCTCAACAGGTCCCAGAGTAAATCTGCCAAAGGTATGATTAGGGGCCTACATGCACACTCATGAGAAAGAAAAGGGACTCTGTCATGGAATCCTGCCCAGAAACCAGAAACATCACTAACAAGAGAAGGCCAGTAACTAAAACAGTGTGTTAGAGACACAGGCTGGCTGGTGGTGACAGATACCAACACACCAAGACACAGGCCCAAAAGCAGGGAGATAGAGGGAAGGCAGACAGACATCAGGCCAAAGAATGACAGGTAGCTTGACACAAAGACAATGGCAGTAGAGAGGGGACAGGCTACATGAAAACACAGACAGATACACACTGACACGCAGAGGCATAGATAATTATAGACCCATCTGACCTTCACAAGAAAATAAAAAACAAGTCAGACTTAGGCTGTGTGTGACATGTATGTGCGTGTGTGCATGTGTTGGGGGAAGCATGCAGTATCTCCACGCACATTACACCAGCTGCTTCCAACAATCTCATCTGATTAATAATAAATGCCCTGTAATTACAGCTGCTCCCCCCAGCCCTTCTTCCTGTTTTTTTTTTTTTTTTTTTTTTTTTGTCAGCTGCCGCCAGGCCAGCCCCCTCCCTCCCCATCATGGCTTCCATGACCCTCTCTGTCCTCACCTGCAGCTTTCTAGAAGAAGGAGAGAATGTGAGCTGACAGGCCAGATTCCCGCTCTGCAGGGGCTCCCCGGCTCTCTAACCTGGATGAATGCTCTTAGGTGCCAAGCAAGATTTGTCCTCTGCATTCCTTCCTTCTCAGCTCCCACCCCCCACCCACCCCCACACCTGTGTGTCACTGGCACTCCAATATGGCTAGAGAGACACACAGGTGAGCTCTCCTCAGTTACCCTCACTCTCTTGCCAAAGATGTCACCACTCACAAGCCACTTACCCTTGGAAACCCAAGAGGCTTAAAGGCAAAAGGAACCCAGACAACGGACTCCCCCACTTCCACCTCACCACTCAGGGCTCTAAACATCCCAGTCTCCTTGGTTCCCCATTGCCCCCACGTGCCCCCAAGTCTACCTCCTCCCAGGCCTCCCACCACCAAAGCATCTCTATCAGAATCAGCCGCTTCTATGCCGATCTGTTTCTAATCGCTGGGGCCTGGTTCACGCTTGCACCCCCCACCCAATATTGATTCCATTATTTGGAGAGACATTGACGTCAGGAGTCTGGATGGGTGCCAAAACCGCCTTCTCTCCAGGCCTGGGCCAGGGCCCAGCGCCCCCCCCCCCCCCATCCTGCGATTTCACGGAGGGGCGTGGAAAGGTCAGCTCACAGGCCAAGGTCACGTGGCATCTGCCTTCCCATACTGGACTCCTTTTGCTGTTTTTGGGACCACCATGCAGTGTTGTTCCTCCTCCTGAGGAGAGGGCCCACACAAAGGCCTGGGGTCAGAAGTGAGGTACAAGTCTACAAAAGGGGGTCTTACTGAAATCCTTGCTAGGACTTGCTGCACAAAAGGCATTTGGGAGAGCCAGTGGCTCAGGAGAGGGTACTTAAGGAAGCCACTGTTTACTTACCACACACACTTGCTAGGAACTTGAAAAGCCGCCACTGACTTTTCGTTCTGGTGTTGGGTGCTCTTACCCTGCTAAGGAGGAAACTCCCTGTAGTGTTAGGATTACCAGTAGCCCTAAGCTAAGTATTGCCTTCATTTAACTAACCACACACAACTGATCTAATAAAGCTTTGCTCTGTATGGATTAGAGGCCCTGCCCCTCCTGCGTTGCCCACCGAAGCCTGCCTCAGTTTCCCCTGCTCAACTTTCACTCCCAGCCTCTCCTAGGAGACTCTCACCATGAAGTGGGTGTGGGTCTCTCCTTATCTCTCTCCAGCTAAGGTGCTGCACAGGACCCCAACAGCAACTCCAGGCCTCTGGAAGGGCTGCACATGTTTTAGGGTCCGTGTTTTCAGACAAACATTAATAACCAACCAAGAGACAGTCCACCCTGCCTGAGCTTCGGTGACTTGGATATGGGGGTCCATTCTCCAGACCTACAGAGAATTAAGGACACACTCTACACCACAGGAGAATAGAAACTGGGGAGAGAGCAGAAAGACCTCCGATCACTGCCTCAGGACCAGGTTACTGTCTGCTGCGCTCTCGCTCTCTCTCTCTCTCTCTCTCTCTGTCTCTCTCTCTCTCTCTTTCTCCCTGTCTCTCTGAGGGAAGAGGGGCTTTCCTTATTTCCATCTTTCAAATGACTCACTGACCCTTTGAACCAGGGAGCGGCACAAAGAGGAGCCCCTGGGCCTCGAACCTGAAACCCCGAAGGGTCCCCCTCTCACAATCATGCCTCCATGTGGAGAATCCACTTCCGGCCAAGCACCAGGAACATAGTCCTGCCCACAAGAAGCCGCTTGTTTGATGGAAGAGAAAAGGCTTTGTTTTTTTATTACTCGTCCTTTCTGCATCACAGGCAGGGTACAGCGGTGACCGTGGCAGACCCAGAACCCACACAGGCAGCACTAGCACCTTGCTGTACAATGCAAGGAAAGAACACATAAGGGTATGGCTGGACCCTGCCTGGAATCAGCAGGAATCTGTCCCCAAGTCCAGGGACTCTCCAGCACATTCCCAAGACACAGATAGGCCCTGCTGCTTAAAAGTCACCACCACTGCCTGACTTCAGTTCCTTCTGATGTAGTCGTAACCTCAACTTCTGGGCACTGGGTCCCTACAGCTGTGGGGTCGAACATCTGCTCCAGTTCCTCCTTTTGCCTTTGGGCAGCTTTTGCTTTTGGCTCTGATGACACCCCCTCCCCAAACCCAGCAAGGCTTTAGGGGCTCCCTTTGCCTGCTGCAAAAATAAAGGGGGACAATGACCCCTTGCTCTCTACCCACAGTTCCTCCCCACAGGAAGCCAGAGCCAATGTGGGTGTGGTCACCCAGGGCCACAGGAGTTCACTGTCCCTCCCTCCCCCCACCCCTGACCCCACAGTGGGCTCTGGAGGAGGGGGGTCAGTCCACTTCAATCTTCTTGCTTTCTGGACCCCCTCCCCAAACCACGCACACATGGTCCCCCCCCCAACCAATCTGCATTTCAAAGAAAATTCACTCCATATGTTTCCGATTCATTTACACTTCAACTCGCTATGGGGGGGCAGAATGCAGAACGCCTTGCCTCCAAGCCCCCCCCCCACTGCCCCCATAGGGAGGCTGGAGTGCATGTGTCCAAAGGGACACATCTTTCAAGGCTATGGAGCAGTTAAAGCCGGACCACTTCAGCCTGATGTGCCCCCTCCATGATCCAAGTCCCTACTGTGTAAGCATCTATGGGGCTGGGGTGGGGGTAGTATGCCTCAGGTGGTCCCACCACTGGTCCGCATCTATGGGGCTGGGGTTGGGGTAGTATGCCTCAGGTGGTCCCACCACTGGTCCCCACCATGGGCTGTGAAGTCCAAGACCATTTCTCTAAAGCAGGTAGAGTCCTGGGAAGGGCTGCAGCCTGGACTCCCTAGGGCTAGTGTTCTTTTAGGGAGCAGGGAGGGGGATGTTGTGTATTCCTGGGTAAACACTGGAGCCATGAGACATAACATGGCCCCTACCCTTCTCCAGCCGGAGCAGAGGAGAGTAGAGAGGGTGCAATTAGAGACAGCCTCTTCTCTCCCAGAATCACTAATGCACCTGGGAGCATTCCTGAAGCCCCAGCCCCAGCCTGGAAGATGAGTGGGTTGAGGGGAGAAGCTGTCTAAGGACTTGAGTCTCTCACCCCCACCTCCCCGCCGCCCTGATCCTTTCCACCACAGAAAAGGTGCCCACAACTATTTAAGGAATATTTCATGGCACATGGAGGAATCTGACAGTTCATTGACCCCTGTACCATCAAACCACTCAGACATTCTGCCAAGAGCCTAGTTGGCTGGTAGAAAGGCTTGACTTGCACAGTGTCTCCCACCATCTTGTTCATCAGATAGATCACAGCCCGTGTAAAAGACCAGAAATAAACAGAACCAAGCGGACGCCCCGTCTTCACCCCGGACATGTCTCTGTTCCTCACCTTGATTCCCCTGATGCGGCACCACAACCCAAAGAACATGCCTGGGAACACATGACAAAGTCTCAACTCCCCTGGCACTGTGTGGGTCTGCATGTGAGCCACAGGATGGAAGTGGGAGTTTCGTGCGAGCGTCAGGATCTAATGTCAGTCTGAGCATGAACTCTAAGATCAAAGTGTGGGGTTGTATGGTTCTCTGGCAGTGTTGGAGGGAGAGCCAAGAAAGATGGGTGCATGAACCAAGGTCCTGAGGTGTGTCCCTGACTGTGGGTCGGAGAGGGTCAGAAAGTAGGCTCAGAGACCGACTGAGCCCCAAGTGTGAATTCTTGGCCTTCGGGGCTTTCTGGGTGTGAGTCCGGGTTTCCCTTTTAAGTATGAATGTCAAGCCCTCAGTGCCTCTAAAAACCCAAGTGTTTCAAAATCCAAGCAGGATAAGCTACTTGATTACAGGAAGAAGTGAGAATTCACAGTGTGGCCACTACAGTTCTAATACGCTTCTAAGCAGGAACACCCAGATCCTCCTGTGAATCTGAGTGAGTGACCCAGATCCTGGTATGAGTTCAAGGTTAGCCCCTTGAGTCTAACCCTTCAATTCCCCAGGTGAATCTAAGTGTGAACCAAAGGTCCTCACATGACTCCACGTGAGCGCTGTTGAACTTGAACTCGAGCCCCATTTGTAGAGTTGGGAGTCATAGTGGGACTGGCTGGCACAGAGGGCATGGCAGCCTGACAGGAACTGCAGTGTCCTGAGAGAGCCCTTGCATTCACACGGGAGTTCAGCATTCTTCCTGCTGAGTCTGAGTTTGAATATGGGCCTCTAGTCTCAGTGTGGCAGGGCCCCTGAATGAACGAGTCAACCTGAGGACTCCGGGGTCTTACAGAGTCAAGAACTGGGGTACCAGTTCATGAACCTCACGGAGCTTCTGTGGGCCAGTTCTAAGTTTGGAATGTGAACCCGTGAGTGAAAGGATACAGATATGCAAGTGTGAGCCCCCGACGAGAGCAGAGCTGATATTCAAGCACCCCCCCCCCAAGGGAAGTGTAAATCTACATGTGAATCCCACTCCCCTGGTGTGACTCTGAATGCAAGCCCTCCGAGTGTCACCCCCACCCCCACCCCCAGTCTCTGCAAGGAGCTTAAGTGTTCCAGTGTGAATCTGAATGTGAATTCTAGAGCCCCAGGAAGTCTTGAGTGTGAACTTTAAACTCTTAGTCTTTGGGTAGAGTCAGAGTCCCGACTGGAGTATCAGTTCTGACAGAGTCTGAACCTTTAGCTCCATCTTAATCCCTCCTAGAGCCTCAGAAACCGAGAGAAAGGATTTGTGTGGGCTGTCAGAGTGAAGACAGGGACAAAATATGAGACTCACTGTTCTCCTCACCTCCCAGATCCAAGCTAGCTCTGCATCTCCACGAAGAGCCAATTGGGCAAGCCCCCAGGGTCAGACACACAAAAATACACCCTATGTTTCAGACCGCAGGACACACAACAGTTGACTAACGCACAAACACTCTGTATTCTCAACTCTTACCACCTCAGAGGATAGGGTACACAAATACATCCTGTGACACAGACAAATATATCACAGGCAGAACAAGTTGTGTTAAAGACACACAGCATACAGACACACGCCCAGTGTTGCCGGCAAGATGCTAGACTTGCGTGCACAAACACATACATACATAAATGCGGGGTGAGGGGGATGAATTCTCAAACAGAGAGACTAGACAGAAAGAAAGAAAATCCTGAATTTTCAACAAGGCGTGAGAAATAGTCCTGCCCGCCTGAAGCTACTGGAGGGGGGAGGGGGGCCAGGGAGCCAGAAAGCTAGACGCTGGAGAAGCTCGCAGAGGAGAGGAGTCGTGGAGAGCTGTCCGTCTGGTGACCTCCTCGCGGCCCAGCCCCCCACGCACCGGGAGATACACTACTCTATACAGCCTGGGGACACCCAGAAACACCGGAGAAGGCACACATGGGCAGACTCACAAAAGAGACACTTGGGGATATGCCACGGGCTTGGAATCACACACACCAGAGGACTTACAAAGAGACACACTGAAAGGGACTCACTGCGTGCAGATACATCCAGGCGGACTCATGAGAAAACCATAGGCAGGATCACACCGACACACACACACACACACACACACACACACACACACACACACACACGCCCCACACGCGGATTCACACGGATACCCAAGGCACTGGCAAAAGCGCAGCCATCCCTTTACACTCCCGGGCACTTTGAAGTCCAGATATTTCCCCCTCGAGAAAGAAGCAAGCTTTGGGTGCGTGGGGGGTCACTGCGAACCCCCTAGCTCTGGAATTTTCCCAGACCCCGCGCATGCTGCTCAAGGGTGGGAAGAACAGGGACACTAGGACTAACCGCCCTGGCCACCTCCCTCCAGCCCTGATCGCCCAGCTTCACCACCACCACCACCACCACCACCACCACCACCACCACCACCACCACCACCACCACCACGCCCAACCCCTGGCGCGTCCGGACGTAGGGGGCTGCTGCTCGTGCGCCCCCGCCCCCGAGTTTGCGGGCAAAGTTTCTCGTGAACTTTCCTACCTCCCCCGACCGCGGGGCCCACGCGTGTCCCCTCACTCACTCTACCCGCACGCACGAGGGCCGCCGGTCTGTCCGCCTTGAGCGTTCGAGGGTCAAGCCTCGCGCAGACCGCCGCGGAACACTCACCGCGCCCTCGGGCCACCCGGGCTCCGCGCCGCGCCCTTCGGCCGCTGCAGGCGGGGAGCGAGGCAGGAGCGCGGAGCGAGCACTGCGGCCGGATCCCACTGCCGAACCCCGCGCCGCGCCGGCTGGAGCCGCCGCCTCCACTGCCGCCGCCGCCGCCCGCTCTGCACCGGCTCCTCTGCTCTCCGCGGCTTTAACCCCCCCATCCTCCTCCCTCCCTCGCGCGCTCCCTCCCTCCTTCCCTCGCCCATGTGACCGCGGGCGCCCGCTCGGCCGCGCGCGCCCTTGCTCCCCTCCCCCTCTCGCCTTGTCTCCCCGCGCCTCCGCTGCCGCGCACCACGACCCCCCCTCCCCGCCACGGCCCCCGCGCGCCTCCGCTTTGGCACGTTCCCGCGCCTGGCACGCGCGGCACGCTCTCGGGGGCACGCTCGCCCGCGCCGGCCTGTGAGCCCCCACTCCCACTCGCCCCGCGCAGGCAGGAGCCCTACCCCCCGCTGGCACGCTCGCCCGCACTGGCACGCGTGGCCCCCTCGCATTCGCCCTTTCTCCGGCGCGCCCTCTGGACGGCTATGGACCCCGTGCTTCACGCGCGCTCGGGCCGCGGGTCTTGCAAACGCGCGCGCACACCCACACCCACTCCGCCCGCTCTCCTAGGGCGGCCGGGAGCGCACCCACCCCCGAGTGATCGCTCATCACACTCTCAGCTTTGGCCAGGTCTCTCCTGAACACACGGTCGTCCGTTCTGTCCCTCAGTGTCTCACACGGACACTCTGGCACACCCGGGACCAACTCTGGGGTCCTTCTAGCATCCTCGAGAGGAGTACCAGACAGAGCCCCCAGTTCCCATAAATCAGCCCGCTCACTCCTCCCCTGTTTCTACCACCCCCATCAACAAGCCCCTCTTGGTCCCTTGTCCGGAGTTAACGGGTTTTATGCTTCCATGACTCCAGCGGACCAGGATGGATACCCAGGCCCTTGCCATTACTACTCATTCCCTAGGCCACCGGGCCTGGAAAGCGGCCTCCAGGAGAGAGCTAGGGAAGCTGTGACTTAACTGCCTGGTAGGACGGTTTTAGGGCAGGGCATAACACTCTGTGAGCTGAGCTTGGCTCTGGCACACACACACACACACACACACACACACACACACACACACACACCCCGCAGCCTGGGCCTTGGAGGGCGGGGGCAGGGTGTTCACTTCACTGGACCTAGGTAGGCCCCTGTTCTGTCTGCAATATGGGAGATTAAGGTTAGACAACCTGATCAACTTCTGAGGCCACACGAACGCGCATTAGCAAAGGGGATGGCAGAGGCAGAGAACCGGAGTCGATTGGATTTTTCGACTGGCCTTTGACCCATAATCCCTGGGCCTTACCCCTCCAAGGAACTGTTCCCCGGCTGAGGGCTAGGGAAGGGAAATATCTCGCTGTTTCTTCACACCGTTCCCCAGCAGGCTGCCTACAGCGCCCGGGCCCTTTCCCAACCAATGCCTCAGAGACTCTGCTGCAGAGGAAAAACCGTTCCCGCCACTGCTGGGGCTTTCCGCTTTCACTTCCATGGCTCCACCGTCCAACGGTCTGGAGTCAGGCTGGACTGGAGCTCAGAGGAGGTGGGCCAGGGCTTAAGGACACACAGCGAAGCTCAGGTCAGAGCACACAACCAGCTTCTCTGCACCCACCTCAGCTCCCCAGGATACAGACCCTAACTAGTCGGCTGCGGGAAGGAATGCAGGAAGGGCGACGAAATACGGAGCGTTGGTGATGGGAACACGCGCGCGCGCGCACACACACACACACACACACACACACACACACACACACAAACTGTCTAACTATCTTTCTTTGCTGATGGTAGGCCTGGACCAGGTTAGGTTCTGGAGGAGTAGCCGATGCTGATGAGACTACGTGCTCACACCGGTCTGGGGACAGGCAGACAAACGGACACGGAGATCTGCAAGTCCTGAGTGGGTCATCTTGACTTTTCAGATGCTCCTTCTGCAGGTTGAGGGCAGTCAGGATTACACCCCCCGACAAACGACACCAGGGCACAGGGAGGCTACCATCATCACTGCCGCAGCCACCTGATGCAGGCTCATTGTTCGCACCAGACGACACAAGTCCAGGAATACGACCCAGTGTGGGGGAAGATGAGGAGGGACACACGTCGGACCCACGGTGGTGGTGGTGGTGGTGGTGGTGGTGGTGGTGGTGGTGGTGGTGGTGGTGGTGGTGGTGGTGGTGGTGGTGTGTCGGACGGCAGCTCCTGGAGCGGAACCAGCAAACACGTCCATTTCCCCGGGGCCGCAGCGACACCTGGCGGGAAGATCGGGATGTGTGTTCTTGGGCTGCGACTCCGGCTCGGCGCTCAGGCCTTGAGGACCCACGGAACAAGGAAGGATCTGTCCCCTTTCCATCCTGTGGTCACCTAGCTCAGAACCTAAATTCTTCCCACTGAGCTGGGCCAACAGCGGCCTGTGGGTAGAGCTAGGCTTCCTAGACAGGCCTTCACCTCTGGTCACACTCCCTTTCCAGGTCTGGTAAGAGAGCAGGCCAGCCCATATCTGCACCAGCCCCTTCTCTTTCGGTGGTAAGGTAGACCACACTCATGGACACCTTCACTCAAACCGTGCCTCAGTGGAACCCGTTTTCACCACGTGCCTCACCCATGACAGAGTGGAAGTCATACCCCCAGACTGGAAGCCCCACAATAATAGAGATCCCAGAATTAGTAAGTTTGCGAGACCTTGGGACACTGGAGACGTTTTCCTTGACTTCAGGTGTCTGCTCATTTGTTATTGTGGTGATTGGTATGGAACCCACTCAGGAAATTCCAGGCTCTACCACTGAGCAAAGACACATTACTAACTGTCCTGGGGTTTTATGGCTTCTGTGAGGACTTTGCTGTCCTGGCAGGATGAACTAAACTGATCCTGCTCACTCACCCACCCCCAGAGTTAACTGTGTCATTTCGGCCTTTAGGTTGCAATGACACTTTTCCCATTTATACTGATCTGTCTCCAGGAAGGAAAGCTACCGATGTGGTCTCAGCTTCCCAAGTGCTCTTACAGAAAAGCCCCATGTCTAAGCAGAAGGTTCCAGGGCCAGGCAACCTCCTGGATAATAGTTACACTCTCACACAGGCTGCCTTAGCCGCACCAAACGCAGGTTCACATAAAATCACACACCCTGTCTCACTGAATAAAGTGCTTATTTTCAGCCTCACGGTGGTACTTGAGGAGTCATGGGACTCTAGCTTAAGCCTGAGCTCCGGGAAGAACTCTGAATCTCTGAATCACACATCTATAGCACACACACAAGGCACGGCCATAGTGCAACGTGTTTCTCACAGGCACACACACAGTCACACACGCTCTCAATCACACTGGGGTTGGCGGGTCGGGGCGGGCTCTGGAAGGCAGTTACGTAAACGCCCTCGCAGCCCCCCCTCGCTCCCCCTTACCCCCCCTGCTTCCTCGCACAGTGCCAGCGCCCGGGGCGGCTTGGCCGGGGCCGGGAACAGCTCGGCCTCGCGGAGGCTCCAGGCGCCGAGAAACCCGATCCCGACACAGCCCCGGGCCGAGCCAGGGAGGGGGGCCCAGAGCCCCCCCCCCCCCCAAGTCAGGGACCAGCCCAGCCACCCCCATAGGCGACTCACACCCACCCCCCGCCCCATCCTGAAACAGCTCCAGCACCATCTCGGGACAGCACCTGGGACACATTCACAACAACCCCCTCCTTCTGGAATCCTACGGTGGAGCCCACTGCCTCTCTGTGCCCTGACCCTCCCAATCTAGTACTAGAAAAGGGCAGGCAATCTCTGAAGGTGGAGGATGGGGGAAGAGATGGAGTCTCACTAGGGAGGCTAACCATTCACACTGAAATCCTCCAGGTTCCCATCCCACTAGGGCCCTCACTGATAGAGGGGCTTCCACTACTGCCCCAGGCTCATGTCAGACTTCTTTTACCTACCAGATTACCAATTCCAATATACCCTATCAAAATTCCAAGGTATTCAATAGGCCAAGGCCTCCTTCCTTCCCATCAGGAAGTTCTAACCCTAGTCTAATCACAGTCCCTCCTGCTTTGCTAAGAAGGAATCCTGAAGACAGATGGAAGCCTTGGGAATCAAATCCCTGGAAGGAGGAAAGACGAAGGCCCACGAACCCCCTGGAAGTCAGAAATCCACATGGAGGGTACAAGTTCCTGGTCAGTACTCTTACCCTGCAGCCTGAGGCCCTAGTTTTCACAACAGCTTTTGAGTGTCCAATTGGGCTGCCCAGGCCCAAGAAGAAAGGGAATTTCCCCCTATGTTCTCTGCTTTCTCTGCTAATGAACAAAACATTTCATGTTGAAATTCCTCCTCTACCCCCAATCCAGAGTCTCTGCCTTCCCCCACCAAATATGTCTGGGCTAGGGGACCACTAGGAGGGGTATCAGAGAGAAGAGAACTCCCAGAGAAAGCATAACTTACATTGGGGGCATCTTTGAAAATAAGTCATTGAAATGGCTCCCCCCTTCTGCTTTTGGCTAAAATTACCCACTCCTGTGGCTGTGTCCCAGAAAGGGTGGCCGGAGCTGTCCCGAGGCCCAGGACACGGCCCCCTCCCCTGGGCAAGGAGCCTTCCTGAAGTTGTTTTCCTGGTCTCTTCCTCTTGGATGTTTTTTTGATTATTAATCACATTTTCCATTCACAGACTCAGTCCAGACCCCTTCCCCCCCGCCTGGGGTCAGGGCTGGACAGGGAGGAGAAGCGAGCTCCTTGCAAGACGAGTTGGGGACGAGATAGCTAGTGACCCTGGCCTTGGCTGACCCGAAAGAGGCCGTAAGTGGAATGTCACAGATCACACCCTCTGCGTGCTGGCGCACAGTAGGTGCCATCCTTAAGCAATACGAGTGAGACAAGTGAGTGAGCAGGTGGCTAGTTTTCACGGCACCCAGCTGGCAGTGGCCAGCAGGGCCCTTGGTATCGGTTGCTGTGCTACAGATAGGGAATGATCCTGAAGCCAGGCAGACATCTGCCAGAATCACTCAGCAGGTCGACGCCGCAGCCAGGCAGTGGTGATGGCACCTCTTGTTCTTAAGTGTGTGTGTGTGCCCTACTGTGTGCCAGGCACTGTACTGTGTGCCAGGCATTGGTGTAAGTACAGCAGTGAGCCAGACGCTGCTTCAGAAAGCTGTAGAAGGGTTAGCTTCCATGCATGGTTCACACACGTGTAACTCGGTACAACAGCTTAGGAAATAGCAGGGTCCACTAAGATGAACATACATAGATCCCAGGACCTGGCAATTCTACTTACAAATGCATACCTCAAAGAACAGATCAGGAGCGCTTTGTTAATTATATTTTCAGTTAGGAATAACCCAGATAGATAAATAGCGACATGGTCACAGCAATGTAAAATAGCCAGTTGCAGCCGGCATACCGACATGGTAAAGCTCAGACAAAACGCTGAGGGAGAGGGAGGGAGGGGTAGGGGCTCTGAGGACACACCGACCTATTTCATTTCTAGGAAACTTCGGGACAAGCGAGACTGAAGCCGAACCTGTAATTTGAACTATATACCCTTAAATTTCGTGCACTTTGCTGTTTACAATTTGCCTCAAACTTGTTTTAAGTTCCCACCCTCTTAGGGCTCACATTCTAATCAAGAAAGATGGATACTTTAAAAAGAAAATGAAGATGATTGTACAGTTAGCCCGTGTAAAATTCCCATATCTGACACCCCAATCCCCTCAGCCAAGAAGTGACATCTAAATGTCTCCTAAGAGAGGCGCCGACTACGCCCCTTTCTTTCCTCTCTCATGGTACCATATTCCTTTGCCTGATATGGTTAGTGTGATGTCTAGTTTAATGGCTAATGTGATATCTGTTGAGTTGTCTAGTTAGCTGTTTGGTGCCTCAAAGCTCTGTGAGGGTTTTCTTTTGGCCTCCATCAGGAGATGCTGGGTCAGGCATAAAACAGGTGATTCTAACAGTTGGAATAGACTGTGTGTGTGTGTGTGTGTGTGTGTGTGTGTGTGTGTGTGTGTGTGTTATGCTGGAGGAGATGTCTACCATGGAGTTATACCCTTCTGCCCCCTCTCTCTTTAAGATAGGATTTTTCTGTGTAGTCCTGGCTGTCCTGGAAATTGATCTGTAGATGAGGCTAGCCTTGAACTCAGAGATCCTCTTGCCTCTGCTTCCTGAAAGCTAGGATTAAAAGCGTGTGGCACTTTGCCTGGCTTCTTTTTAACTTTCTATTTTGAGACAGGAGCTCACCAAATTGCTCAGGCTGGCTTTGAACTCACTTTTTAGTGCAGGCAAGCCTTGAATTTGAGATCTTCCTGTCCCTGATTTCCGAGTATCTGGGATCACCAACTTTCATCACCAGACCTAGTTGGAAATAGATTTATCAATATTTATATGTAGGTCCTTTAAAATACACCAAATATGTACATGGTGTAATAGGGTAAGCGGGACAAACCCTAACCTGTAAAAAGTGAATCTAAGCTTCAAGGCACAGGGGAACAAGCCTTGGAAAAGCCCTTCAGCCTTTAGTGATGAGATGCAGGCTTGGTAACCTCAGGGAAGACTAAGCAGAATTCTGGGAGGCAGGCTGAGGCGGCAGTGGCTCAGAAACTACATCCTAAAACACCTTTGGTTCCAAGGCCATGGTGGTCTGGAATGTGTTGTAGAGTAGTTAAGGGCACAGAACATTTCCCTATTAGTGAGATCTTTTTAAAACTAACTTATCTATGTGTACTCGTGTGTGAGTGTATGTATACGTCCACATGCATGCAGAAGCCAGTGGAGGTCAGAAGAGGGCATCAGATCCCCCCAGAACTGGAGTTATATGACTGTGAGCCACCTTGTGGGTGCTTAGAACCAAACCTGGGTCATCTGCAAGAACAGTAAGTGCTCTTAGCCACTGAACCCTCTCTCCAGCTCCTGCTAGTGAGCTGCTGCATAGGAGGTCAGATTTTCATCCTGACTGGGACAAGGCCCTGGGGCTGGAAAGAAAGCAGAGTGCCTCAGTGTAGAGAAGGCCACTTGGAGTCATCTTTCCATTTGCTTCCCCCTCCAGAGGACCCCATGTCAGGTATACACAGAGTTCAGGCTCCCTGGACACGTCTGCTCGCCAAAGGCCCTTCCCCATGGTTACCCTGGGGCCTGTTAAGTTTGGAGAATGAAGCTACTGGGAGCACAGGAAGGAGGGTAGAGAGAGCCAGGGAGGACAAGGACATTTGGGATCAGGGGACTTTGTGTTTCCTGAAGACAAAAACAGGGACACAACACAGACTTGCAAAATCACAGATGCAATTTTTCATTTTGCAAAAATTCGCATGAAACTAATTCACTACTCGGAAATCGCCTCTCCACCCCAGCGGGCTCTGACCCCCCTCCTGTTCTTCACAGTGGAGACATCTGTCCTCAAAGGATTGTCCACTTCCGGTGACTCCCTGCTGCTGATAATAGGGCCCATGTTTCCCAGAAGGCCCGAGGTTATCCCAAGACTGCTTCTCTCCCTTCACCTCCCATGGCTTCATTCCTGAAGAGCCTGTGATCACTTAGGGTCAGAAATAGACGGGTAAGGAAGGACCAACTCCCCCACAAACTCAACTATGGTGACTAGGAAGACCTAGACAATTTAAAAATCTGGAGACTTACTGCCACAGACACCCAGGACCAGGGAATAGGCAGAGGCAGAAGAGGAATTCCAAGAGAGAAAATTGAGTTAAATTCAGTCCAACAGACATTTATTAGCGCCTACTGTGTGCCAGGCCCAGAGGGAACATTGTGTTCAAAAGCGCAGACGCCTCCCAGGCTTTTGGCATGGGTGACTGGGAGACGATGGTGCCATTCACAAAGCCTTGATCCGCTTAATTCTGCAGCCCCAGCCTGCACCCTAGCTCCATCCAGCCTCACAGGCTTGAGACCAACAAGATTTCAAGCCAGGCCCATCTGAGTGGCCCAAATATGAGAGCAAGAAGCCAGGCCTAGGCCAGAGGCTTGGCAGCTAGAGGAGGGCAGGGCCTCATGTTGGGAATATGGGGGACATTTGGGCCCATCATGTCAGCTCCCTATCTGCGGGTGATGAGGTTTGCTGTATGTTGGCCAGAGGCGATAATTAGCCTTGGTCAGGTTAGGGGTGAATGCCAGAATTCCCAGCAGCTGAATCGTATGGGTTAATGGGAGTGGAGGAGCTGGTGCCAATCTTTGGTGCCAGGGGTGGGCGCCAAGGATGGTGTGTTGTGTTGCGGGGGTGGGGGGTGAGTGCTAGCACAGTCTGTTGCCTCTGGCTTTTGTTCTGGGCCTTAAGCCCAGGACTGGGATGAACGTGTGTGTGTGTGTGTGTGTGTGTGTGTGTGTGTGTGTGTGTGTGTGTACACATACACAAGGACAAATACAACACTGGGTATATGGCGAGAAATGGAAGTTCAGGTTAGATTCCTCAGTCATTTTCAATAGCTTCATTTCTCTTGGTACTTCAGTTTTCCTTAAGGAAGCCCCAGCTTTGGAGAGGGATAAGCCAGGCTTTAGTTCATGGAAGGGTAAGTCCTTAAGTGTCCTCTTTCTCCACAGATGAGCAGCAGCTGCTCAGGGCTGACCAGGGTCCTGGTGGCCGTGGCTACAGCCCTGGTGTCTTCCTCCTCCCCCTGCCCCCAAGCTTGGGGTCCTCCAGGTAAAAAAATGCCTCTCTGGCTCCCAAGTGTAACTTCATGCTTGGGCACAATGACCCCACCCAGGGCTTGGCAGCCTGCTCCTCACCCTGTCGTTCTCGTAAATAGGAGAGGGTATAAAAGAAGTAATAACCGCCTTTTATAGGGGTCCAGTATGGACAACCTGGCAGGCCCGTGATGCTGTGCTGCCCCGGAGTGAGTGCTGGGTAAGTGTCCACCTGTCTGTTCATCTCATCCTTTCCTGACCCTGCCCAGATCCTATGTTCCCTCCTAAACTTGCTTCTTCTGGCTGTAATCCTTGCTTGTGTGTCCTAACCCTCCAAATATATTTATTCAATAGAAAGTGCTGCTAATGCTGGGGATGTCATTGGTGCCAGGCCTGTACAAAGCCTCAGGGGTGGGCGGTGGCTTGATCCTTAGTACCCAAAATCATCCCTCAGTGAACCAGCCGGTATGTTTAAGTACCTGCTAAGTGCCGGGCCTGCCGTAGGCTCTGAGACACGACAAAGGCAAGACGCTTGCCTTCAAGCGCTTTCATCTTAGTGGGGAAGGCAGGCAGCAAGCACTCAAGAAACTTGGTCAAAAAGGAGCAGCAATGGCCAGGTTAGGGTAGCTCCTGACAGGGACAGCAGCTTGTGGAGATGCCCTGAGGTGGGGGTGACCTCAGTGCTAAGGAACAGAAAGAAGAGAATGCGGCCTGTGCAGGAGGAAGTTGGGGTGATAAGGTAAAGAAGGCCACGGGAGACCACAAGGGACTATGTGAAGGGAATTTGGGCTTGGGCTTAGTCTCCTTTCTTTCTTGTTTTTATTTTATTCGTTTATTTATCTTGGCATTTGAGAGTGATCTGGAACTCACTATGTAGCTCCAAGTGGCCCCAAACTCATGAACCCCCTGCTTCAGCCTCCTGGGATGATTCTTACACACCACCACCCCAGGCACAGAATCGTGGTTTGATTGCAAGTGTGCTCAGAGAACAGTTGTACAGCCCAACCTCGTCTCTCTCTGACTCATCTCCTCATCTTTCCTCCAGGACTCCAGTGTCCTGGTTTCGGGATGGAGATTCAAGGCTGCTCCAGGGACCTGACTCTGGGTTAGGACACAGACTGGTCTTGGCCCAGGTGGACAGCCCTGATGAAGGCACTTATGTCTGCCAGACCCTGGATGGTGTATCAGGGGGCATGGTGACCCTGAAGCTGGGCTGTGAGTTAGTGGAAGGTGGCAGTGAGGGGCCATGGGATTCCCCAAGGGGACCTAGGATCCGTGCAAGCCCTCTGGGATAGGATGGAGCTAGGGATGTCTTGGTCTCCAGCTGTGCCCTCTGTCTCCAGTTCCCCCAGCACGTCCTGAAGTCTCTTGCCAAGCGGTAGACTATGAAAACTTCTCCTGTACTTGGAGTCCAGGCCAGGTCAGCGGTTTGCCCACCCGCTACCTTACTTCCTACAGGTATGTGTGGGTGTGTTTGGTATGTGTGCCTATGGAATTGGGGTTGCTGACATGAGATGGGTATGGGAAGCAGGGAGGGAGGTTCTGACAAATTCTCAGAGAAGGTAGGGGCCTTCTTTCCCTCCTAACCTCAGATGGTAACCTTTTTACCAGGAAGAAGACGCTGCCAGGAGCTGAGAGTCAGAGGTAGGACATGACAGAGAGACTGGGGACTCTTAACTTGTGACCTATTTCCAAAACCCAAAACGACATCCTCTATTCTAGGGAAAGTCCATCCACCGGGCCTTGGCCGTGTCCACAGGACCCTCTGGAGGCCTCCCGATGTGTGGTCCATGGGGCAGAGTTCTGGAGTGAGTACCGGATCAATGTGACCGAGGTGAACCCACTGGGTGCCAGCACGTGCCTACTGGATGTGAGATTACAGAGCATCTGTGAGTACCCCAGGCTCCTTCCAGACCCATGTCACAGAGACTCCGCACAGACTTACACTCACCTTGCCCCAGCTTCCAACTGGTCCTCTCCTTTTCATAAAGACAGAGTCGTCACAGATGGCTCTGTACCCTAGAGGCTCCCATCATTACCTATGCATCCTTCCCAGCTGCCTGGCTCACTCCTGCTTCTGGACCCTGTCTATGCTGAAGGCAGCCCGATCTCATGCTCTCCCCACCTAGGGAAAGCCTCCCCCCCTTTATTTTCTTGATCTGAGTGTGGGAGGGGAGAAGGCAGTATATGTAGGTTGGAATTTGGGCCAGCGAATCTTCTGTGGATGGAAAGAAAAATCTGCTTATCACTCAAAGCTATCAAAACTCTGTTTTTGCATTGCTGCTTATAATAATGACAGACAGGTCCTGAGGCTCAATGAGTGATCAAATTCGACATTTCCCCTCCTTCCTGGGACGGATCTGACGAAAGCACCTTTACACACACACTGTGGGAAGGAATGAGTACCCATTACTTACCCTGAACTTTGTGTCTGGCTGTCTCTAGTGCGTCCCGATCCACCCCAAGGACTGCGGGTGGAATCCGTACCTGGTTACCCAAGACGCCTGCATGCCAGCTGGACATACCCTGCCTCCTGGCGTCGCCAACCCCACTTTCTGCTCAAGTTCCGGTTGCAATACCGACCAGCACAGCATCCAGCCTGGTCCACGGTGAGGTCTGCAGTGTGTCTCGGTCTTCATCTTCTAGTGTTGTCTCTGGTGTTAAGAGATCAGATATTCTGCATCGCTTCTAGGCACTGGCTGGTCTCAGAAGACCTGATTCCCTTTCTATATATGTGTTCCCCAGGTGTTGAGCTGGGTGCTGGAGTTGTATCGGGTAGGACTCCTGTCCTGGGTAACTAACCATGATGCAAGCCTGTCTGTGGAAAATAGAAATGGCTTTTTTAAAAATCACTTGGAGGGATTGGGAAAACGGCTTAGTGTATTACAGAACAGCCACTTATAAGCAAGGGGACCTGAGTCTGAATCCTCAGTCCACATAAAGCCAGGTGAAATAGCAGAGTTTGTAACCCAAGTGCTCCAACAGCAAGAGGGGAGGCAGAGACAGGAGAATGCCTAGAAGTTCATGGGCTAGCTGAGAGCAACAAAAAACCTGTCTTCAAACAGTGCAGAAGGCAGAAAGACTTAATCCTGCGTTCTTCCTCTGACCACCACACGTATGCTGTGACACATCCCACCATACACACATACCCTACCACTACTACCACCACATACACACACACACACATCACACACACCACATCACACCAACACACAACCCACCCACCCACACACAAAGAAAGAGAAGGGGTGGGAGAGAATAACTTATAGGAAAGGGAATACCTTTTACCTAGAAGACCCTCCTCGTATCCATACTCCTGTGTCTAGGTGAAAATAGTTTTATCTCCACATCCAGAAATGTCAAAGATTTGTTGGCATCTGTCCTAGGAAGCTGTCCCTTTAGTTTATAATTTGCATTCAGAGCTGCCTGCCTACAGGGTACCTCAATACACATTTGACAGGTTATCTCTTTTAGGTATAGTCATCCCTATTTACAAACGAGGAAGCTGAGATGTGGAGGCCCACAGTCCACTCAGCAAGTCACTTAGAGTTTTGAACACAGACTGGCTGACACCACAGGCCCTCTAAGTAACCTCTACATGCTTCCATTTTCCAAATCCCAGACCTAGATTTTGTCCCATCAGCCACCCAACGTGGGGTCTAGACCCTCCCTAGCAGGTGGACAGGGATGGCAGCGTGGGAGAGGGCTACTCTTCGATGGCTGCGACTGGGCGGGTTCTTTACTTACATTGGGACCACACCCTGAACAGCCGTCTTTACCTCCAGGTGGAGCCCATTGGCTTGGAGGAAGTGATAACAGATACTGTGGCTGGGCTGCCCCACGCGGTACGAGTCAGTGCCAGGGACTTTCTGGATGCTGGCACCTGGAGCGCCTGGAGCCCAGAGGCCTGGGGTACTCCTAGCACTGGTGAGAGACAGAAACAAAGACAAAGGGTGGGGCCCTCACACCAAAGCAACTATCCACTGGACAGTTTTACACATCCCCTTGTTAGGGGCCTTCAGCACTGCTGTCCTATTCGATAGCCTTGCTGGTCTGCAGCCCTCCTCTGACTTTAGTCCCTCTCCTCCACGTCTCCACCTCTGCACATTTAGACCCTGTGTCTGCAAGTCTACAAGCCGGATCCCCAGAAGCTGGCCACACCCTTTGAAACTGCCTCCTAGGCCCCTACCTCAGCTTTAGGTTCTAGCCCTGCTCCTGCCCTAGAAAGGCAGAGGCTTCTGTGTGCACCTCTCGGGTTTCATCTTTCTTCAGGTCTCCTGCAGGATGAGATACCTGATTGGAGCCAGGGACATGGACAGCAGCTAGAGGCAGTAGTAGCTCAGGAGGACAGCCTGGCTCCTGCAAGGCCTTCCTTGCAGCCAGACCCAAGGCCACTTGGTAAGTCTGATGGATTGACAGAGCATGTGGAGGACTAAAGTCCTAGACAGAAGGTGGCATCATTGCTCTCCCAGGGACATGTGGCCTTTTTCTTTAGATCACAGGGATCCCTTGGAGCAAGTAGCTGTGTTAGCATCTCTGGGAATCTTCTCTTGCCTTGGCCTGGCTGTTGGAGCCCTGGCACTGGGGCTCTGGTGAGTGAGTGCCACTGGTTCCTTAGCTGTACTGCCCCACAGCCGCTTTGATGCCCAGGGACCACAGCCATTCCCACCCTCTGCTGACTGCCCGCTGAGCCTGCTGGAGTTTGGAACCACGTCTCCCCACCCGACTGTCTTCTCTGTCATGATTCCTCTTCCTTTGCTAATCAATCCTCTTGGACGAGACATGGTATTAGGGAGACAGCTGCTCTTTTATGCTTCAGGCTGAGGCTGAGACGGAGTGGGAAGGAAGGACCGCAAAAACCTGGGCTCTTGGCACCCATGATCCCGGTGGAAAAGCTTCCAGGTGAGTAGCACTTGGTAATCTAAGTGCTTGGTTGAGTGTCTGACTTAAGAACCGGACACCCTATTAATTTTGTGGGTTCCAGGAATCACTGGAGTTGGGTCTTCCTCCCAAGTGCCTATTCTCAGAAATGGGTCTCTTCCCATTTAAAAGTTTGGGACTTATAGTAGCTCCCTTCATTTTTAAGGCGTCAGAACTGATATTACCCTTCCCCCACTTAAATGTCTTGGATCAGTGCTTGCTCCTCTCCCAGATTTAAAAAATTAAATCTTCTTACTGTTGTGTGTGTATGGTATGTGTATGCACACACACGTGTCATAGCATGTGTTGGGAGTCTTTCTACCTTTGCATGAGTCCTGGGGGCTGAACACAGGTCATCATGCTTGTTTGCCACCCCTACCCTTGGCCCCAGAACTTCATCTGCTGCCTTATCTTCAGTGTTAGGGCTCCCTCAGAAGCGGGCTCCTGTGTTGGGTCTGGATCCAGTCCTCCTGTTATGCTCTCTGTTCCTTTAGGAATTCCAAACCTGCAGAGGACCCCAGAGAACTTCAGCTGATTTCATCTGTAACCCGGTCAGACTTGGGTGGTTAAAAGGACAGGCAGAAAGAGGCGGGGCAGTGGATCCCTGTGGATGGAGGTCTCAGCTGGAAGTCTGAGCTCTTTTCTTTGACACCTATACTCCAAACTTGCTGCCGGCTGAAGGCTGTCTGGACTTCTGATGTCCTGAGGTGGAAGTCCACCTGAGGAATGTGTACAGAAGTCTGTGTTCCTGTGATCGTGTGTGTATGTGAGACAGGGAGCAAAAGTTCTCTGCATGTGTGTACACATGATTGGAGAGTGTGTGCGGTCTTGGGCTTGGCCCTTCTGGGGAGTGTGAAGAGTTGAAATAAAAGAGACGGAAGTTTTTGGAGATTGTCGTCTAATGTTGCTTTATTAGTTTTGCTGTTGGGGGTGTGAGTACATTTTCTTTTGTAGTACCAGATTTAAACTGGGTACAGTTCCTTGGAGCCTTTTCCCTTGGCGTTCTAACCACCGAGCCAGGCTGCGGTTCTGGGGATGAACACAGACACTGCGCCGAGCCAGGTGAAGCCTGAGAAGGGAAAAGTCCAAAGCTAGGCTCACATTTGGGGGATGAGCTTAGGTAGGGTTCAGGGGTTAGGGGTAAAAGCCCGATGAAAATCCGGGTAGGTATTAGAGTTAGTAAAGGGGCTAGGGATGAATATTGGGGGTTCGGACTGAGGGCAGAGTTAGAGGTATCAAAGTTGGGGGCAGAGCTCACACGACAGCCTGGAGGTGACAGTCCCCATCAGCCTCCTGCAGTTCCATGTGGACAATCCTCCTCAGCAGCCTGCTTGGGAGTGGCTGTCTATAGAGCTGAGTACAGCAGCTAGTGCTGGAGGGCAGAGGCAAGGCTGGAGAACAATAGGGCCACACTTCAGAGAGGTCTGGACCCACAAGCTGCTCTGATTACATAGCTAGAGGTCCAACTTTCTGGGCCCTGTTCCCTGTAGTCCCCTCGCTCAGCATTCATTCTATGGCCTCTGAGAACTTACCTGCTTCAGGAGCCGGGCTCAGAAGCAACAGTAACAGCGGGAGGCTGCTGGCGGGGGAGAGCCCCTCCATCATGCTCACTCAGCCTAGAGGTTTCTTCCTTCCTTCCTTTCTTTCTCCCCTGCTCCCCAGCTTTTATCTAGCTGTGCTTTGCCTCGGGCACTAGGTGAGTCAGACACAGGTGGTGATGCTTTGCTTATCTTGTGATGCTGAGCTCTAACTCTTGGCCTGTTGTCAGTGACCCAATCCCCTGCCTGGACTGCCATTTCCCCATGGGCTTCTAAGCCCTGAACGGAGAAGAATGGAGAGAGCTAGCGAATAGTATCCGGGGCTGACGTTACAGAAGCTCAGAACAGCCGTGGTTCATGGTGGTGTCTCCTGATAGTCATTTATGCTCACACCCATAACCACACATTCACAGTCATATGTTGGTCCTGTAACTCATGAAGTCACGCCCATGAATGTGTGCTCGCGGACAGAAATGACACAGATCCAGTTATACCTAAAAGCCCCACTGGAATCCATTTGCATTTCCACAATCATCTCGCTGAACCATATTAGTACACATACACACGTCTGATGGAAGTTTGTGAGTGGGTAGGAACAGAAGGCAGGCCAGCACTGACCTGCCTTCATCTTCTCCTCCCTACTACCTTCCCCGCCCCGCCCCGCCCCGCCCCGCCCTGCCCCGCCCCGCTCCGCCCAGCCCTGCATGTTTCTAATCAGGAGAAATTGATGGGACCCTAAAACAGACTCTTCTTGGGTAATAGGGAGATGTTTACCATTAAGGAGGGAAACTGAGGCAGATGCGGGAGAGAAATAAAAGTACTTTGGTGCCAGGTTGCTGGTGTTAAAACAGGTGAAAGTGGGTGGATGTATGGTAGCATGTCTTGTCCCCCAGTACTCAGCAGGCAAATCGATCTCTGTGAGTTTGAGACTAGCCTGGTCTACACAGTGAGTTCCGGGGCCAGCCTGAGCTACGTAGTGAGATCCTGCCTCAACAAACAAACAAATCAACAAAACTCCAAGAAGACAAAGCCCCTTTCCCAAATCTCACCTTCTTGCTTCTGCTTAGTCTTGTTCCACGGATGCCAGCTTCTCAGTGGGAGGCTGGGGGCTTCCAGACTTAGTCTCTGGCTTGTTGGAGACATCGGACTCAAGAACAAAGTTAGGTCGTCTCGTTTGATTCAAATTCTACCGTCTTTCCATTCTGGGCTTGAAGGAACATACCCTTCCGAACCCAGCTTCAGAAATACCCATTTCCCCAAACCCCAAACACCTGTACCCACCCTATGCTTCTTTCCATCAGAAATAAGTATGTACTAATATGGTTCGGTGGAATCAATGTGGAAATCCAAATTTATTGCAGTGGGGCCTTGGGGTATAGCTGGATCTGTATGCAAAATTCCTATTCATTTTGAGTCAATGCTTTCTGGAAAGTTGTAAATGGCCTAGAGTAGGGGTGTGTTTATTGGGCTAATGGCCTAGGCTCCTAATCTGGGGATTTCAATTCTCAAGTTCTGCTCTGGATTTAAAATATAAACCGAGTCATAACACCAAGAATCCATCCCTTATCTGGAGACTGAATTTCCTGCTCTGAGGCCAGCCATCCTCTGGAGTAGAGATCTTGGGATAGGACTTCCACTGCCTCCGAGCGGTTTCTTTGGCTAAACTGAAAAGGCCTTGCTTCCTCCTGACCAGGGTTAAGACCCATAGGCACCTTTTGGACATTTTCTCAGAGGTCTTATGACAGTCTGGGAAGATGTGGACCCAGGGCTAGTCAAAGCATTTGAAGGTGTCTTCGATGCAGAAATTGTGAGGGAATGGCTAAAAGTTTGCACACTTGAAGGTTACCCACGAGCCAGAGGCCATGCATCCTCAAGTTTTGGTACCCGAAGCTTCTCTCTTACGCCCGGTCTAGATCTTTGTCCCAGGGCTTGGGTGTTTCACCAAAAAAGAAATTCTAAGGACATTCACCTCGCCTGCCCCGCTCACCCCACTCCACCATCCTGTCTATACTGCTTGCCATGTGAGCTCCCCTGGGTTTGCCAATCCAGAGATCTTTGGAAGGCAGAAACATTTTCCTGGCTTCCCTTCTCTCCTTATTTTGGCGTCTCCAAAGATATGGAGGCCAAGTCCTCTTTTCCAGCACAGTGTGCTATGACAGAGGCAGTGCCAGGCTAAAAGTCAGCTTTGAGCTCAGCCAGGATCCAGGCTGTCTCCATAGCATAATCCTCAGGTGCCTGTTCTGGAATGGGAGTCAGTGTGTCTATGTGGTGGACACTATGAGGACAGTCTGACTCTCACCTGTAGGACCCCAAATTTAGGGATCCCGCTCTAATCCAGGAACAGGGAACACCCACGAACACAAGAATCCTCTCTTGTTGCAAGACGCATGAGGTTTATTTGGCAGAGCTCTGGGTCGACACGTACCTCGCGCAGGAGACAGGGGAATCGACCGCGAGACTCGGAAGCTAGGGGCTTTTAAAGAAGCAAGAGGTTGGGAATACAAGGAATTTTGACAAAAGGCACGGGGTTGATTCATTAACAGAAAGATTACATGTCAGCAGAAAAAGGGGGCATTAGAGCTTTGTTCCGGTGGGCTTGGGACTTATCTAACAACCAGATGAGTTATGTGACTTTACTCGGCGCCAAGAGGTAAGGGAGAGACAGGATGTTCCCGCCAGATGGTGTGGACTTAGATAAGATGGCCTTGCCTGTCCCCAGCTTGAGGGGTGATTTCAGCCAGATGGTGCTAGCTTAGATAATGTAGGCCCATTTGTCCTTGAATACCTTTTTATCTATACAGCCAAGATGTTCTTAGGATTGCTTTAACAACAGCCCCGTCTGGGCCTGCCTGGGGGCTGTTCTGCTTTGTTCTCAGTCCCAGATCCCGGCCGTAGGCTCCTAAACAAGTTATAAAATCTCATCTTCCTTCACACCCACTGTAAGGGTTAACAGGTTCCAGAGTGATTTGGGTGGACAAAGTAATCATGGGGTTAGGGTATCAGGATTCTTAGCAAACTGCTAGTTCTTGCTGATACCAAGGACTTTTAAAACGGTGATGGGGCTGTCAGGATGGCCATGGTGCCAAGCCTGAAACCCTGAATTCCATCCCGGGAAGCCATATGGATGAAAAACCCTCACAAAGGGTCATACCCTCTGATC